>NW_027553430.1:0-38945 GCF_045843805.1 Urocitellus parryii
AACGAAATTTGGTGAGCCTAGTGGGATTGGTGTACTGATCATTAAATGGAAGTATCATCAAGATTGGGTGAAAAAATGTTTGCTGAGATTTCAGGAAACTCGTATTTTTTTGAAAGCTTGGCAACCCCTTTCAATGAAAGTGATTCTCATCAGTCTCTGCTTGGGGCTACATCCATAGGACACAAACCATAGCCATAGAACTTGGAACTACATTATTGTGCCAAGTTTCAAAGAACTGGCAAAAACCGTGTTTGATTTACAGTTCCAACTACATGTATCCATATAGGAGAAAACAGAGTGAAACCTAAACATGAAAACGGTTACTGCAAAGGAACGGTTTAACCTAGAAGAACGAAATTTGGAGAGCCAAGTGTGGTTGGTGTAGTGATCATTAAATGGAAGTATCATCACGATTGGGTGAAAAAATGTTTGCTGAGATTTCAGGAAACTCGTAGTTTTTTGGAAGCTTGGCAACCCCTTTCAATGAAAGTGATTCTCGTCAGTCTCTGCTTGGGGCTACTTCCATAGGACACAAACCATAGCCATAGAACTTGCAACTACATTATTGTGCCAAGTTTCAAAGAGCTAGCACAAACCACGTTTGATTTAGATTTCCAACTACATGTATCCATATAGGAGAAAACAGAGTGAAACCTAAACATGTAAACGGTTACTGCAAAGGAACGGTTTAACCTAGAAGAACGAAATTTGGTGAGCCAAGTGGGACTGGTGTACTGATCCTTACCTGCAATTATCATCAAGATTGGGTGAAAAAATATTTGCTGAGATTTCAGGAAACTCGTAGTTTTTTGTTAGCTTTGCAACCCCTTTGAAAGAAAGTGATTCTCGTCAGTCTCTGCTTGGGGCTACTTCCATAGGACACAAAAAATAGCCATAGAACTTGAACCTACATTATTGTGCCAATTTTGAAAGAGCTAGCACAAACCGTGTTTGATTTAGAGTTCCAAATACATGTATCCATATAGGAGAAAACAGAGTGAAACCTAAACAAGAAAACGGTTACTGCAAAGGAACGTTTTAACCTAGAAGAACGAAATTTGGTGAGCCAAGTGGGACTGGTGTACTGATCATTACCTGCAAGTATCATCAAGATTGGGTGAAAAAATGTTTGCTGAGATTTCAGGAAACTCGTAGTTTTTTGGAAGCTTGGCAACCCCTTCAATGAAAGTGATTCTCGTCAGTCTCTGCTTGGGGCTACTTCCATAGGACACAAACCATAGAAATAGAACCTGGAACTACATTATTGTGACAAGTTTCAAAGAGCTAGCACAAACCGTGTTTGATTTAGAGTTCCAAATACATGTATCCATATAGGAGAAAACAGAGTGAAACCTAAACATGAAAACGGTTACTGCAAAGGAACGGTTTAACCTAGAAGAACGAAATTTGGTGAGCCAAGTGGGACTGGTGTACTGATCATTACTTGCAAGTATCATCAAGATTGGGTGAAAAAATGTTTGCTGAGATTTCAGGAAACATGTAGGTTTTGGTAGCTTGGCAACCCCTTTCAATGAAAGTGATTCTCATCAGTCTCTGCTTGGGGCTACTTCCATAGGACACAAACCATAGCCATAGAACTTGGAACTACATTATGGTGCCAAGTTTCAAAGAGCTAGCACAAACCGTGTTTGATTTACAGTTCCAACTACATGTATCCATATAGGAGAAAACAGAGTGAAACCTAAACATGAAAACGGTTACTGCAAAGGAACGGTTTAACCTAGAAGAACGAAATTTGGTCAGCCAAGTGGGACTGGTGTCCTGATCCTTTCCTGCAATTATCATCAAGATTGGGTGAAAAAATGTTTGCTGAGATTTCAGAAAACTCGTAGTTTTTTGGAAGCTTGGCAACCCCTTTCAATGAAAGTGATTCTTGTCAGTCTCTGCTTGGGGCTACTTCCATAGGACACAAACGATAATCATAGAACTTGGAACTACATTATTGTGCCAAGTTTCAAAGAGCTAGCACAAACCGTGTTTGATTTAGAGTTCCAACTACATGTATCCATATAGGAGAAAGCAGAGTGAAACCTAAACATGAAAACGGTTACTGCAAAGGAACGGTTTAACCTAGAAGAACGAAATTTGGGGAGCCAAGTGGGACTAGTGTACTGATCATTACCTTCAAGTATCATCAAGATTGGGTGAAAAAATGTTTGCTGAGATTTCAGGAAACTCGTAGTTTTTTGGAAGCTTGGCAACCCGTTTCAATTAAAGTGATTCTCGTCAGTCTCTGCTTGGGGCTACTTCCATAGGACACAAACCATAGCCATAGAACTTGGAACTACATTATGGTGCCAAGTTTCAAAGAGCTAGCACAAACCACGTTTGATTTAGTGTTCCAACTACATGTATCCATATAGGAGAAAACAGAGTGAAACCTAAACATGAAAACGGTTACTGCAAAGGAACGGTTTAACCTAGAAGAACGAAATTTGGAGAGCCAAGTGCGGTTGGTGTACTGATCATTAAATGGAAGTATCATCACGATTGGGTGAAAAAATGTTTGCTGAGATTTCAGGAAACTCGTAGTTTTTTGGAAGCTTGGCAACCCCTTTCAATGAAATTGATTCTCGTCAGTCTCTGCTTGGGGCTACTTCCATAGGACACAAACCATAGCCATAGAACTTGCAACTACATTATTGTGCCAAGTTTCAAAGAGCTAGCACAAACCACGTTTGATTTAGATTTCCAACTACATGTATCCATATAGGAGAAAACAGAGTGAAACCTAAACATGTAAACGGTTCCTGCAAAGGAACGGTTTAACCTAGAAGAACGAAATTTGGTGAGCCTAGTGGGATTGGTGTACTGATCATTAAATGGAAGTATCATCAAGATTGGGTGAAAAAATGTTTGCTGAGATTTCAGGAAACTCGTATTTTTTTGGAAGCTTGGCAACCCCTTTCAATGAAAGTGATTCTCATCAGTCTCTGCTTGGGGCTACTTCCATAGGACACAAACCATAGCCATAGAACTTGGAACTACATTATGGTGCCAAGTTTCAAAGAGCTAGCACAAACCGTGTTTGATTTAGAGTTCCAACTACATGTATCCATATAGGAGAAAACAGAGTGAAACCTAAACATGAAAACGGTTACTGCAAAGGAACGGTATAACCTAGAAGAACGAAATTTGGTGAGCCAAGTGGGACTGGTGTACTGATCCTTACCTGCAATTATCATCAAGATGGGGAAAAAAATGTTTGCTGAGATTTCAGGAAACTCGTAGTTTTTTGGAAGCTTGGCAACCCCTTTCAATGAAAGTGATTCTCATCAGTCTCTGCTTGGGGCTACTTCCATAGGACACAAACCATAATCATAGAACTTGGAACTACATTATAGTGCCAAGTTTCAAAGAGCTAGCACAAACCGTGTTTGATTTAGAGTTCCAACTACATGTATCCATATAGGAGAAAACAGAGTGAAAACTAAACATGAAAACGGTTACTGCAATGGAACGGTTTAACCTAGAAGAACGAAATTTCTTCAGCCAAGTGGGACTGGTGTACTGATCCTTACCTGCAAGTATCATCAAGTTGGGTGAAAAAATGTTTGCTGAGATTTCAGGAAACTCGTAGTTTTTTGTTAGCTTTGCAACCCCTTTGAAAGAAAGTGATTCCCGTCAGTCTCTGCTTGGGGCTACTTCCATAGGACACAAACCATAGCCATAGAACTTGGAACTACATTATTGTGCCAAGTTTCAAAGAGCTAGCACAAACCGTGTTTGATTTACAGTTCCAACTACATGTATCCATATAGGAGAAAACAGAGTGAAACCTAAACTTGAAAACGGTTCCTGCAAAGGAACGGTTTAACCTAGAAGAACGAAATTTGGTGAGCCAAGTCGGACTGGTGTACTGATCATTACCTGCAAATATCATCAAGATTGGGTGAAAAAATGTTTGCTGAGATTTCAGGAAACTCGTACTTTTTTGGAAGCTTGGCAACCCCTTTCAATGAAAGTGATTCTCGTCAGTCTCTGCTTGGGGCTATTTCCATAGGACACAAACCATAGCAATAGAACTTGGACCTACATTATTGTGCCAAGTTTCAAAGAGCTAGCACAAACCGTGTTTGATTTAGAGTTATAAATACATGTATCCATATAGGAGAAAACAGAGTGAAACCTAAGCATGAAAACGGTTACTGCAAAGGAACGGTTTAACCTAGAAGAACGAAATTTGGTGAGCCAAGTGGGACTGGTGTACTGATCATTACCCGCAAGTATCATCAAGATTGGGTGAAAAAATGTTTGCTGAGATTTCAGGAAACATGTAGGTTTTGGTAGCTTGGCAACCCCTTTCAATGAAAGTGATTCTCATCAGTCTCTGCTTGGGGCTACTTCCATAGGACACAAACCATAGCCATAGAACTTGGAACTACATTATTGTGCCAAGTTTCAAAGAGCTAGCACAAACCACGTTTGATTTAGCGTTCCAACTACATGTATCCATATAGGAGAAAACAGAGTGAAACCTAAACATGAAAACAGTTACTGGAAAGGAACGGTTTAACCTAGAAGAACGAAATTTGGTGAGCCAAGTGGGACTGGTGTACTGATCATTACCTGCAAATATCATCAAGATTGGGTGAAAAAATGATTGCTGAGATTTCATGAAACTCGTAGTTTTTTGGAAGCTTGGCAACCCCTTTCAATGAAATTGATTCTCGTCAGTCTCTGCTTGGGGCTACTTCCATAGGACACAAACCATAGCCATAGAACTTGGAACTACATTATTGTGCCAAGTTTCAAAGAACTGGCACAAACCTTGTTTGATTTACAGTTCCAACTACATGTATCCATATAAGAGAAAACAGAGTGAAACCTAAACATGAAAACGGTTACTGCAAAGGAACGGTTTAACCTAGAAGAACGAAATTTGGAGAGCCAAGTGCGATTGGTGTACTGATCATTAAATGGAAGTATCATCACGATTGGGTGAAAAAATGTTTGCTGAGAATTCAGGAAACTCGTAGTTTTTTGGAAGTTTGGCCACCCCTTTCAATGAAAGTGATTCTCGTCAGTCTCTGCTTGGGGCTACTTCCATAGGACACAAACCATAGCCATAGAACTTGGAACTACATTATTGTGCCAAGTTTCAAAGAGCTAGCACAAACCACGTTTGATTTAGATTTCCAACTACATGTATCCATATAGGAGAAAACAGAGTGAAACCTAAACATGTAAACGGTTACTGCAAAGGAACGGTTTAACCTAGAAGAACGAAATTTGGTGAGCCTAGTGGGATTGGTGTACTGATCATTAAATGGAAGTATCATCAAGATTGGGTGAAAAAATGTTTGCTGAGATTTCAGGAAACTCGTAGTTTTTTGGAAGCTTGGCAACCCCTTTCAATGAAAGTGATTCTCGTCAGTCTCTGCTTGGGGCTACTTCCATAGGACACAAACCATAGCCATAGAACTTAGAACTACATTATTGTGCCACGTTTCAAAGAGCTAGCACAAACCGTGTTTGATTTAGAGTTCCAACTACATGTATCCATATAGGAGAAAACAGAGTGAAACCTAAACATGAAAATGGTTACTGCAAAGGAACGGTTTAACCTAGAAGAACGAAATTTGGTGAGCCAAGTGGGACTGGTGTACTGATCATTACCTGCAAGTATCATCAAGATTGGGTGAAAAAATGTTTGCTGAGATTTCAGGAAACTCTTACTTTTTTGGCAGCTTGGCAACCCCTTTCAATGAAAGTGATTCTCGTCAGTCTCTCCTTGGGGCTATTTCCATAGGACACAAACAATAGCCATAGAACTTGGAACTACATTGTTGTGACAACTTTCAAAGAGCTAGCACAAACCGTGTTTGATTTAGTGTTCCAACTACATGTATCCATATAGGAGAAAACAGAGTGAAACCTAAACATGAAAACGGTTACTGCAAAGGAACGTTTTAACCTAGAAGAACGAAATTTGGTGAGCCAAGTGGGACTGGTGTACTGATCATTACCTGCAAGTATCATCAAGATTGGGTGAAAAAATGTTTGCTGAGATTTAAGGAAACTCGTAGTTTTTTGGAAGCTTGGCAACCTCTTTCAATGAAAGTGATTCTCGTCAGTCTCTGCTTGGGGCTACTTCCATAGGACACAAACCATAGCCATAGAACTTGGAACTGCATTATGGTGCCAAGTTTCAAAGAGCTAGCACAAACCGTGTTTGATTTAGAGTTCCAACTACATGTATCCATATAGGAGAAAACAGAGTGAAACCTAAACATGAAAACGGTTACCGCAAAGGAACGGTTTAACCTAGAAGAACGAAATTCGGTGATCCAAATGGGATTGGTGTACTGATCATTACCTGCAAGTATCATCAAGATTGGGTGAAAAAATGTTTGCTGAGATTTCAGGAAACTCGTAGATTTTTGGAAGCTTTCAACCCCTTTCAATGAAAGTGATTCTCGTCAGTCTCTGCTTGGGGCTACTTCCATAGGAAACAAACCATAGCCATAGAACTTGGACATACATTATTGTGCCACGTTTCAATTAGAGTTCCAACTACATGTATCCATATAGGAGAAAACAGAGTGAATCCTAAACATGAAAACGGTTTCTGCAAAGGAACGGTTTAACCTAGAAGAACGATATTTGGTGAGCCAAGTGGGATTGGTGTACTGGTCATTACCTGCAAGAACCATCACGATTGGGTGAAAAAATGATTGCTGAGATTTCAGGAAACTCGTATTTTTTTGGAAGCTTGGCAACCCCTTTCAATGAAAGTGATTCTCATCAGTCTCTGCTTGGGGCTACTTCCATAGGACACAAACCATAGCCATAGAACTTGGAACTACATTATGGTGCCAAGTTTCAAAGAGCTAGCACAAACCGTGTTTGATTTAGAGTTCCAACTACATGTATCCATATCGGAGAAAACAGAGTGAAACCTAAACATGAAAGCAGTTACTGCAAAGGAACGGTATAACCTAGAAGAACGAAATTTGGTGAGCCAAGTGGGACTGGTGTACTGATCCTTACCTGCAATTATCATCAAGATTGGGAAAACAAATGTTTGCTGAGATTTCAGGAAACTCGTAGTTTTTTGGAAGCTTGGCAACCCCTTTCAATGAAAGTGATTCTCATCAGTCTCTGCTTGGGGCTACTTCCATAGGACACAAACCATAATCATAGAACTTGGAACTACATTATAGTGCCAAGTTTCAAAGAGCTAGCACAAACCGTGTTTGATTTAGAGTTCCAACTACATGTATCCATATAGGAGAAAACAGAGTGAAAACTAAACATGAAAACGGTTACTGCAATGGAACGGTTTAACCTAGAAGAACGAAATTTCTTCAGCCAAGTGGGACTGGTGTACTGATCCTTACCTGCAAGTATCATCAAGGTTGGGTGAAAAAATGTTTGCTGAGATTTCAGGAAACTCGTAGTTTTTTGTTAGCTTTGCAACCCCTTTGAAAGAAAGTGATTCCCGTCAGTCTCTGCTTGGGGCTACTTCCATAGGACACAAACCATAGCCATTGAACTTGGAACTACATTATTGTGCCAAGTTTCAAAGAGCTAGCACAAACCGTGTTTGATTTACAGTTCCAACTACATGTATCCATATAGGAGAAAACAGAGTGAAACCTAAACTTGAAAACGGTTCCTGCAAAGGAACGGTTTAACCTAGAAGAACGAAATTTGGTGAGCCAAGTCGGACTGGTGTACTGATCATTACCTGCAAATATCATCAAGATTGGGTGAAAAAATGTTTGCTGAGATTTCAGGAAACTCGTACTTTTTTGGAAGCTTGGCAACCCCTTTCAATGAAAGTGATTCTCGTCAGTCTCTGCTTGGGGCTATTTCCATAGGACACAAACCATAGCAATAGAACTTGGACCTACATTATTGTGCCAAGTTTCAAAGAGCTAGCACAAACCGTGTTTGATTTAGAGTTATAAATACATGTATCCATATAGGAGAAAACAGAGTGAAACCTAAGCATGAAAACGGTTACTGCAAAGGAACGGTTTAACCTAGAAGAACGAAATTTGGTGAGCCAAGTGGGACTGGTGTACTGATCATTACCCGCAAGTATCATCAAGATTGGGTGAAAAAATGTTTGCTGAGATTTCAGGAAACATGTAGGTTTTGGTAGCTTGGCAACCCCTTTCAATGAAAGTGATTCTCATCAGTCTCTGCTTGGGGCTACTTCCATAGGACACAAACCATAGCCATAGAACTTGGAACTACATTATTGTGCCAAGTTTCAAAGAGCTAGCACAAACCACGTTTGATTTAGCGTTCCAACTACATGTATCCATATAGGAGAAAACAGAGTGAAACCTAAACATGAAAACAGTTACTGGAAAGGAACGGTTTAACCTAGAAGAACGAAATTTGGTGAGCCAAGTGGGACTGGTGTACTGATCATTACCTGCAAATATCATCAAGATTGGGTGAAAAAATGATTGCTGAGATTTCATGAAACTCGTAGTTTTTTGGAAGCTTGGCAACCCCTTTCAATGAAATTGATTCTCGTCAGTCTCTGCTTGGGGCTACTTCCATAGGACACAAACCATAGCCATAGAACTTGGAACTACATTATTGTGCCAAGTTTCAAAGAACTGGCACAAACCTTGTTTGATTTACAGTTCCAACTACATGTATCCATATAAAGAGAAAACAGAGTGAAACCTAAACATGAAAACGGTTACTGCAAAGGAACGGTTTAACCTAGAAGAACGAAATTTGGAGAGCCAAGTGCGATTGGTGTACTGATCATTAAATGGAAGTATCATCACGATTGGGTGAAAAATGTTTGCTGAGAATTCAGGAAACTCGTAGTTTTTTGGAAGTTTGGCCACCCCTTTCAATGAAAGTGATTCTCGTCAGTCTCTGCTTGGGGCTACTTCCATAGGACACAAACCATAGCCATAGAACTTGGAACTACATTATTGTGCCAAGTTTCAAAGAGCTAGCACAAACCACGTTTGATTTAGATTTCCAACTACATGTATCCATATAGGAGAAAACAGAGTGAAACCTAAACATGTAAACGGTTACTGCAAAGGAACGGTTTAACCTAGAAGAACGAAATTTGGTGAGCCTAGTGGGATTGGTGTACTGATCATTAAATGGAAGTATCATCAAGATTGGGTGAAAAAATGTTTGCTGAGATTTCAGGAAACTCGTAGTTTTTTGGAAGCTTGGCAACCCCTTTCAATGAAAGTGATTCTCGTCAGTCTCTGCTTGGGGCTACTTCCATAGGACACAAACCATAGCCATAGAACTTAGAACTACATTATTGTGCCACGTTTCAAAGAGCTAGCACAAACCGTGTTTGATTTAGAGTTCCAACTACATGTATCCATATAGGAGAAACAGAGTGAAACCTAAACATGAAAATGGTTACTGCAAAGGAACGGTTTAACCTAGAAGAACGAAATTTGGTGAGCCAAGTGGGACTGGTGTACTGATCATTACCTGCAAGTATCATCAAGATTGGGTGAAAAAATGTTTGCTGAGATTTCAGGAAACTCTTACTTTTTTGGCAGCTTGGCAACCCCTTTCAATGAAAGTGATTCTCGTCAGTCTCTCCTTGGGGCTATTTCCATAGGACACAAACAATAGCCATAGAACTTGGAACTACATTGTTGTGACAACTTTCAAAGAGCTAGCACAAACCGTGTTTGATTTAGTGTTCCAACTACATGTATCCATATAGGAGAAAACAGAGTGAAACCTAAACATGAAAACGGTTACTGCAAAGGAACGTTTTAACCTAGAAGAACGAAATTTGGTGAGCCAAGTGGGACTGGTGTACTGATCATTACCTGCAAGTATCATCAAGATTGTGTGAAAAAATGTTTGCTGAGATTTAAGGAAACTCGTAGTTTTTTGGAAGCTTGGCAACCTCTTTCAATGAAAGTGATTCTCGTCAGTCTCTGCTTGGGGCTACTTCCATAGGACACAAACCATAGCCATAGAACTTGGAACTGCATTATGGTGCCAAGTTTCAAAGAGCTAGCACAAACCGTGTTTGATTTAGAGTTCCAACTACATGTATCCATATAGGAGAAAACAGAGTGAAACCTAAACATGAAAACGGTTACCGCAAAGGAACGGTTTAACCTAGAAGAACGAAATTCGGTGATCCAAATGGGATTGGTGTACTGATCATTACCTGCAAGTATCATCAAGATTGGGTGAAAAAATGTTTGCTGAGATTTCAGGAAACTCGTAGATTTTTGGAAGCTTTCAACCCCTTTCAATGAAAGTGATTCTCGTCAGTCTCTGCTTGGGGCTACTTCCATAGGAAACAAACCATAGCCATAGAACTTGGACATACATTATTGTGCCAAGTTTCAATTAGAGTTCCAACTACATGTATCCATATAGGAGAAAACAGAGTGAATCCTAAACATGAAAACGGTTTTCTGCAAAGGAACGGTTTAACCTAGAAGAACGAAATTTGGTGAGCCAAGTGGGACTGGTGTACTGATCCTTACCTGCAATTATCATCAAGATTGGGAAAACAAATGTTTGCTGAGATTTCAGGAAACTCGTAGTTTTTTGGAAGCTTGGCAACCCCTTTCAATGAAAGTGATTCTCATCAGTCTCTGCTTGGGGCTACTTCCATAGGACACAAACCATAGCCCTAGAACTTGGAACTACATTATGGTGCCAAGTTTCAAAGAGCTAGCACAAACCGTGTTTGATTTAGAGTTCCAACTACATGTATCCATATCGGAGAAAACAGAGTGAAACCTAAACATGAAATCGGTTACTGCAAAGGAACGGTATAACCTAGAAGAACGAAATTTGGTGAGCCAAGTGGGACTGGTGTACTGATCATTACCTGCAAATATCATCAAGATTGGGTGAAAAAATGTTTGCTGAGATTTCAGGAAACTCGTACTTTTTTGGAAGCTTGGCAACCCCTTTCAATGAAAGTGATTCTCGTCAGTCTCTGCTTGGGGCTATTTCCATAGGACACAAACCATAGCAATAGAACTTGGACCTACATTATTGTGCCAAGTTTCAAAGAGCTAGCACAAACCGTGTTTGATTTAGAGTTATAAATACATGTATCCATATAGGAGAAAACAGAGTGAAACCTAAGCATGAAAACGGTTACTGCAAAGGAACGGTTTAACCTAGAAGAACGAAATTTGGTGAGCCAAGTGGGACTGGTGTACTGATCATTACCCGCAAGTATCATCAAGATTGGGTGAAAAAATGTTTGCTGAGATTTCAGGAAACATGTAGGTTTTGGTAGCTTGGCAACCCCTTTCAATGAAAGTGATTCTCATCAGTCTCTGCTTGGGGCTACTTCCATAGGACACAAACCATAGCCATAGAACTTGGAACTACATTATTGTGCCAAGTTTCAAAGAGCTAGCACAAACCACGTTTGATTTAGCGTTCCAACTACATGTATCCATATAGGAGAAAACAGAGTGAAACCTAAACATGAAAACAGTTACTGGAAAGGAACGGTTTAACCTAGAAGAACGAAATTTGGTGAGCCAAGTGGGACTGGTGTACTGATCATTACCTGCAAATATCATCAAGATTGGGTGAAAAAATGATTGCTGAGATTTCATGAAACTCGTAGTTTTTTGGAAGCTTGGCAACCCCTTTCAATGAAATTGATTCTCGTCAGTCTCTGCTTGGGGCTACTTCCATAGGACACAAACCATAGCCATAGAACTTGGAACTACATTATTGTGCCAAGTTTCAAAGAACTGGCACAAACCTTGTTTGATTTACAGTTCCAACTACATGTATCCATATAAGAGAAAACAGAGTGAAACCTAAACATGAAAACGGTTACTGCAAAGGAACGGTTTAACCTAGAAGAACGAAATTTGGAGAGCCAAGTGCCATTGGTGTACTGATCATTAAATGGAAGTATCATCACGATTGGGTGAAAAAATGTTTGCTGAGAATTCAGGAAACTCGTAGTTTTTTGGAAGTTTGGCCACCCCTTTCAATGAAAGTGATTCTCGTCAGTCTCTGCTTGGGGCTACTTCCATAGGACACAAACCATAGCCATAGAACTTGGAACTACATTATTGTGCCAAGTTTCAAAGAGCTAGCACAAACCACGTTTGATTTAGATTTCCAACTACATGTATCCATATAGGAGAAAACAGAGTGAAACCTAAACATGTAAACGGTTACTGCAAAGGAACGGTTTAACCTAGAAGAACGAAATTTGGTGAGCCTAGTGGGATTGGTGTACTGATCATTAAATGGAAGTATCATCAAGATTGGGTGAAAAAATGTTTGCTGAGATTTCAGGAAACTCGTAGTTTTTTGGAAGCTTGGCAACCCCTTTCAATGAAAGTGATTCTCGTCAGTCTCTGCTTGGGGCTACTTCCATAGGACACAAACCATAGCCATAGAACTTAGAACTACATTATTGTGCCACGTTTCAAAGAGCTAGCACAAACCGTGTTTGATTTAGAGTTCCAACTACATGTATCCATATAGGAGAAAACAGAGTGAAACCTAAACATGAAAATGGTTACTGCAAAGGAACGGTTTAACCTAGAAGAACGAAATTTGGTGAGCCAAGTGGGACTGGTGTACTGATCATTACCTGCAAGTATCATCAAGATTGGGTGAAAAAATGTTTGCTGAGATTTCAGGAAACTCTTACTTTTTTGGCAGCTTGGCAACCCCTTTCAATGAAAGTGATTCTCGTCAGTCTCTCCTTGGGGCTATTTCCATAGGACACAAACAATAGCCATAGAACTTGGAACTACATTGTTGTGACAACTTTCAAAGAGCTAGCACAAACCGTGTTTGATTTAGTGTTCCAACTACATGTATCCATATAGGAGAAAACAGAGTGAAACCTAAACATGAAAACGGTTACTGCAAAGGAACGTTTTAACCTAGAAGAACGAAATTTGGTGAGCCAAGTGGGACTGGTGTACTGATCATTACCTGCAAGTATCATCAAGATTGTGTGAAAAAATGTTTGCTGAGATTTAAGGAAACTCGTAGTTTTTTGGAAGCTTGGCAACCTCTTTCAATGAAAGTGATTCTCGTCAGTCTCTGCTTGGGGCTACTTCCATAGGACACAAACCATAGCCATAGAACTTGGAACTGCATTATGGTGCCAAGTTTCAAAGAGCTAGCACAAACCGTGTTTGATTTAGAGTTCCAACTACATGTATCCATATAGGAGAAAACAGAGTGAAACCTAAACATGAAAACGGTTACCGCAAAGGAACGGTTTAACCTAGAAGAACGAAATTCGGTGATCCAAATGGGATTGGTGTACTGATCATTACCTGCAAGTATCATCAAGATTGGGTGAAAAAATGTTTGCTGAGATTTCAGGAAACTCGTAGATTTTTGGAAGCTTTCAACCCCTTTCAATGAAAGTGATTCTCGTCAGTCTCTGCTTGGGGCTACTTCCATAGGAAACAAACCATAGCCATAGAACTTGGACATACATTATTGTGCCAAGTTTCAAATCAACTACATGTATCCATATAGGAGAAAACAGAGTGAATCCTAAACATGAAAACGGTTTCTTGCAGAAGGAACGGTCTAACCTAGAAGAACGATATGATATTTGGTGAGCCAAGTGGGATTGGTGTACTGGTCATTACCTGCAAGAACCATCACGATTGGGTGAAAAAATGATTGCTGAGATTTCAGGAAACTCGTATTTTTTTGGAAGCTTGGCAACCCCTTTCAATGAAAGTGATTCTCATCAGTCTCTGCTTGGGGCTACTTCCATAGGACACAAACCATAGCCCTAGAACTTGGAACTACATTATGGTGCCAAGTTTCAAAGAGCTAGCACAAACCGTGTTTGATTTAGAGTTCCAACTACATGTATCCATATCGGAGAAAACAGAGTGAAACCTAAACATGAAAGCGGGTTACTGCAAAGAACGGTATAACCTAGAAGAACGAAATTTGGTGAGCCAAGTGGGACTGGTGTACTGATCCTTACCTGCAATTATCATCAAGATTGGGAAAACAAATGTTTGCTGAGATTTCAGGAAACTCGTAGTTTTTTGGAAGCTTGGCAACCCCTTTCAATGAAAGTGATTCTCATCAGTCTCTGCTTGGGGCTACTTCCATAGGACACAAACCATAATCATAGAACTTGGAACTACATTATAGTGCCAAGTTTCAAAGAGCTAGCACAAACCGTGTTTGATTTACAGTTCCAACTACATGTATCCATATAGGAGAAAACAGAGTGAAAACTAAACATAAAAACGGTTACTGCAATGGAACGGTTTAACCTAGAAGAACGAAATTTCTTCAGCCAAGTGGGACTGGTGTACTGATCCTTACCTGCAAGTATCATCAAGGTTGGGTGAAAAAAATGTTTGCTGAGATTTCAGGAAACTCGTAGTTTTTTGTTAGCTTTGCAACCCCTTTGAAAGAAAGTGATTCCCGTCAGTCTCTGCTTGGGGCTACTTCCATTAGGACACAAAGCATAGCCATAGAACTTGGAACTACATTATTGTGCCAAGTTTCAAAGAGCTAGCACAAACCGTGTTTGATTTACAGTTCCAACTACATTGTATCCATATAGGAGAAAACTGAGTGAAACCTAAACTTGAAAACGGTTCCTGCAAAGGAACGGTTTAACCTAGAAGAACGAAATTTGGTGAGCCAAGTCGGACTGGTGTACTGATCATTACCTGCAAATATCATCAAGATTGGGTGAAAAAATGTTTGCTGAGATTTCAGGAAACTCGTACTTTTTTGGAAGCTTGGCAACCCCTTTCAATGAAAGTGATTTCTCGTCAGTCTCTGCTTGGGGCTATTTCCATAGGACACAAAACCATAGCAATAGAACTTGGACCTACATTATTGTGCCAAGTTTCAAAGAGCTAGCACAAACCGTGTTTGATTTAGAGTTATAAATACATGTATCCATATAGGAGAAAACAGAGTGAAACCTAAGCATGAAAACGGTTACTGCAAAGGAACGGTTTAACCTAGAAGAACGAAATTTGGTGAGCCAAGTGGGACTGGTGTACTTATCATTACCCGCAAGTATCATCAAGATTGGGTGAAAAAATGTTTGCTGAGATTTCAGGAAACATGTAGGTTTTGGTAGCTTGGCAACCCCTTTCAATGAAAGTGATTCTCATCAGTCTCTGCTTGGGGCTACTTCCATAGGACACAAACATAGCCATAGAACTTGGAACTACATTATTGTGCCAAGTTTCAAAGAGCTAGCACAACCACGTTGATTTAGCGTTCCAACTACATGTATCCATATAGGAGAAAACAGAGTGAAACCTAAACATGAAAACAGTTACTGGAAGGAACGGTTTAACCTAGAAGAACGAAATTTGGTGAGCCAAGTGGGACTGGTGTACTGATCATTACCTGCAAATATCATCAAGATTGGTGAAAAATGATTGCTGAGATTTCATGAAACTCGTAGTTTTTTGGAAGCTTGGCAACCCCTTTCAATGAAATTGATTCTCGTCAGTCTCTGCTTGGGGCTACTTTCCATAGGACACAAACCATAGCCATAGAACTTGGAACTACATTATTGTGCCAAGTTTCAAGAACTGGCACAAACCTTGTTTGATTTACAGTTTCCAACTACATGTATCCATATAAGAGAAAACAGAGTGAGAAACCTAAACATGAAAACGGTTACTGCAAAGGAACGGTTTAACCTAGAAGAACGAAATTTTGGAGAGCCAAGTGCGATTGGTGTACTGATCATTAAATGGAAGTATCATCACGATTGGGTGAAAAAATGTTTGCTGAGATTTCAGGGAACTCGTACTTTTTTGGAAGCTTGGCAACCCCTTTTAATGAAAGTGATTCTCGTCAGTCTCTGCTTGGGGCTACTTCCATAGGACACAAACCATAGCCATAGAACTTGGAACTACATTATTGTGCCAAGTTTCAAAGAGCTAGGACAAACCGTGTTTGATTTAGAGTTCCAACTACATGTATCCATATAGGAGAAAACAGAGTGAAACCTAAACATGAAAACGGTTACTGCACAGGAACGGTTTAACCTAGAAGAACGAAATTTTTAGCCAAGTGGGATTGTTGTACTGGTCATTAAATGGATGTATCATAAAATTGGGTGAAAAAATTTTGCTGAGATTTCAGGAAACTCGTAGTTTTTTGGAAGCCTTTCAACCTCTTTCAATGAAGTGATTCTCGTCAGTCTCTGCTTGGGGCTACTTCCATAGGACACAAACCATAGCGATAGAACTTGGAAACTACATTATTGTGCCAAGTTTCAAAGAGCTAGCACAAACCGTGTTTGATTTAGTGTTCCAAATACATGTATCCATATAGGAGAAAACAGAGTGAAACTAAACATGAAAACGGTTACTGCAAAGGAACGGTTTTAACCTAGAAGAACGAAATTTGGTGAGCCAAGTGGGACTGGTGTACTGATCATTACCTGCCAGTATCATCAAGATTGGGTGAAAAAATGTTTGCTGAGATTTCAGGAAACTCGTAGTTTTTTGGTAGCTTGGCAACCCCTTTCAATGAAAGTGATTCTCATCAGTCTCTGCTTGGGGCTACTTGCATAGGACACAAACCATAGCCATAGAACTTGGAACTACATTATTGTGCCAAGTTTCAAAAGCTAGCACAAACCATGTTTGATTTGGAGTTCCAAATACATGTATCCATACAGGAGAAAACAGAGTGAAACTTAAACATGAAAACCTTTACTGCAAACAAAGGTTTAACAGAGAAGAACGAAATTTAGTGAGCCAAGTGGGATTGGTGTTCTGATCATTAAATGGATGTATCATAAAATTGGGAGAAAAAATGATTGCTGAGATTTCAGGAAACTCGTAGTTTTTTGGAAGCTTGGAAACCCCTTTCAATGTAAGTGATTCTCGTCAGTCTCTGCTTGGGGCTACTTCCATAGGACACAAACCATAACCATAGATCTTGGAACTACATTATTGTGCCAAGTTTCAAAGAGGTAGCACAACCGTGTTTGACTTAGAGTTCCAACTACATGTATCCATATAGGAGAAAACAGAGTGAAACCTAAACATGAAAACGATTCCTGCAAATTGAACGGTTTAACCTAGAAGAACGAAATTCAGTGAGCCTAGTGGGCCTGGTGTACTGATCATTACATGCAAGTATCATCAACATTGGGTGAAAAAATGATTGCTGAGATTTCAGGAAACTCGTATTTTTTTTGAAGCTTGGAAACCCCTTACAATGAACGTGATTCTCGTCAGTCTCTGCTTGGGGCTACTTCCATAGGACACAAACCACAGCCATAGAACTTGGAACTACATTATTGTGCCAAGTTTCAAAGAGGTAGTACAAACCGTGTTTGATTTAGAGTTCCAACTACATGTATCCATATAGGAGAAAACAGAGTGAAACGTAAACATGAAACGGTTCCTGCAAAGGAACGGTTTAACCTAGAAGAACGAAATTCAGTGAGCCTAGTGGCCTGGTGTACTGATCATTACATGCAAGTATCATCAACATTGGGTGAAAAAATGTTTGTTGAGATTTCAGGAAACTCGTACATTTTTGGAAGCTTGGCAACCCCTTTCAATGAAGTGATTCTCGTCAGTCTCTGCTTGGGGCTACTTCCATAGGACACAAACCACAGCCATAGAACTTGGAACTACATTATTGTGCCAAGTTTCAAAGAGGTAGCACAAACCGTGTTTGATTTAGAGTTCCAACTACATGTATCCATATAGGAGAAAACAGAGTGAAACCTAAACATGAAAACGGTTCCTGCAAAGGAACAGTTTAACCTAGAAGAACGAAATCAGTGAGCCTAGTGGGCCTGGTGTACTGATCATTACATGCAAGTATCATCAACATTGGGTGAAAAAATGTTTGTTGAGATTTCAGGAAACTCGTACATTTTTGGAAGCTTGGCAACCCCTTTCAATGAAAGTGATTCTCGTCATTCTCTGCTTGGGGCTACTTCCATAGGACACAAACCACAGCCATAGAACTTGGAACTACATTATTGTGCCAAGTTTCAAAGAGCTAGCACAAACCATGTTTGATTTAGAGTTCCAAATACATGTATCCATACAGGAGAAAACAGAGTGAAACCTAAACATGAAAACGGTTACTGCAAAGCAAAGGTTTAACATAGAAGAACGAAATTTGGTGAGTGTAGTGGGATTGGTGTACAGATCATTAAATGGAAGTATCATCAAGATTGGGTGAAAAAATGTTTGCTGAGATTTCAGGAAACTCGTAGTTTTTTGGAAGCTTGGAAACCCCTTTCAATGAAAGTAATTCTCGTCAGTCTCTGCTTGGGGCTACTTCCATAGGACACAAACCATAACCATAGAACTTGGAACTACATTATTTTCCCAAGTTTCAAAGAGCTAGCACAAACCGTGTTTGATTTAGAGTTCCAACTACATGTATCCATATAGGATAAAACAGAGTGAAACCTAAACATGAAAACGGTTCCTGCAAAGGAACGGTTTAACCTAGAAGAACGAAATTTGGTGAGCCAAGTGCGACTGGTGTACTGATCATTAAATGGAAGTATCATCAAGATTGGGTGAAAAAATGTTTGCTGAGATTTCAGGAAACTCGTAGTTTTTTGGAAGCTTGGAAACCCCTTTCAATGAAAGTAATTCTCGTCAGTCTCTGCTTGGGGCTACTTCCATAGGACACAAACCATAACCATAGAACTTGGAACTACATTATTTTCCCAAGTTTCAAAGAGCTAGCACAAACCGTGTTTGATTTAGAGTTCCAACTACATGTATCCATATAGGATAAAACAGAGTGAAACCTAAACATGAAAACGGTTCCTGCAAATGGAACGGTTTAACCTAGAAGAACGAAATTTGGTGAGCCAAGTCGGACTGGTGTACTGATCATTAAATGGAAGTATCATCAAGATTGGGTGAAAAAATGTTTGCTGAGATTTCAGGAAACTCGTAGTTTTTGGAAGCTTGGCAACCCCTTTGAATGAAAGTAATTCTCGTCAGTCTCTGCTTGGGGCTACTTCCATAGGACACAAACCATAGCCATAGAACTTGGAACTACATTATTGTGCCAAGTTTCAAAGAGCTAGAACAAACCGTGTTTGATTTAGAGTTCCAAATACATGTATCCATATAGGAGAAAACAGAGTGAAACCTAAACATGAAAACGGTTACTGCAAAGCAACGGTTTAACCTAGAAGAACGAAATTTGGTGAGCCAAGTGGGACTGGTGTACTGATCATTACCTGCAAGTATCATCAAGATTGGGTGAAAAAATTTTTGCTGAGATTTCAGGAAACTCGTAGTTTTTTGGAAGCTTGGCAACCCCTTTGAATGAAAGTGATTCTCATCAGTCTCTGCTTGGGGCTACTTCCTTTGGACACAAACCATAGCCATAGAACTTGGAACTACATTCTTGTGCAAAGTTTCAAAGAGCTAGCACAAACGTTGTTTGATTTAGAGTTCCAACTACATGTATCCATATAGGAGAAAACAGAGTGAAACATAAACATGAAAACGGTTACTGCAAAGGAACGGTTTAACCTAGAAGAACGATATTTGGTGAGCCAAGTGGGACTGGTGTACTGATTATTACCTGCAAGTACCATCAAGATTGGGTGAAAAAAAGTTTGCTGAGATTTCAGGAATCTCGTAGTTTTTGGAAGCTTGGCAACCCCTTTCAATGAAAGTGATTCTCGTCAGTCTCTGCTTGGGGCTACTTCCATAGGACACAAACCATAGCCATAGATCTTGGAACTACATTATTGTGCTAAGTTTCAAAGAGGTAGCACAAACCGTGTTTGATTTAGAGTTCCAACTACATGTATCCATATAGGAGAAAACAGAGTGAAACCTAAACATGAAAACGGTTCCTGCAAAGGAACGGTTTAACCTAGAAGAACGAAATTTGGTGAGCCAAGTGGGACTGGTGTACTGATCATTACCTGCAAGTATCATCAAGACTGGGTGAAAAAATGTTTATTGAGATTTCAGGAAACTCGTAGTTTTTTGGAAGCTTGGCAACCCCTTTCAATGAAAGGGATTCTCGTCAGTCTCTGCTTGGGGCTACTTCCATAGGACACAAACCATAGCCATAGACATGGAACTACATTATTGTGCCAAGTTTCAAAGAGCTAGCACAAACCGTTTTTGATTTAGAGTTCCAAATACATGTATCCATATAGGAGAAAACAGAGTGAAACCTAAACATGAAAACGGTTACTGCAAAGCAACGGTTTAACCTAGAAAAACGAAATTTGGTGAGCCTAGTGGGATTGGTGTACAGATCATTACCTGCAAGTATCATCAAGATTGGGTGAAAAAATTTTTGCTGAGATTTCAGGAAACTCGTAGTTTTTTGGTAGCTTGGCAACCCCTTTCAATGAAAGTGATTCTCATCAGTCTCTGCTTGGGGCTACTTGCATAGGACACAAACCATAGCCATAGAACTTGGAACTACATTATTGTGCCAAGTTTCAAAGAGCTAGGACAAACCGTGTTTGATTTAGAGTTCCAACTACATGTATCCATATAGGAGAAAACAGAGTGAAACCTAAACATGAAAACGGTTACTGCACAGGAACGGTTTAACCTAGAAGAACGAAATTTTTAGCCAAGTGGGATTGTTGTACTGGTCATTAAATGGATGTATCATAAAATTGGGTGAAAAAATTTTTGCTGAGATTTCAGGAAACTCGTAGTTTTTTGGAAGCCTTTCAACCTCTTTCAATGAAAGTGATTCTCGTCAGTCTCTGCTTGGGGCTACTTCCATAGGACACAAACCATAGCGATAGAACTTGGAACTACATTATTGTGCCAAGTTTCAAAGAGCTAGCACAAACCGTGTTTGATTTAGTGTTCCAAATACATGTATCCATATAGGAGAAAACAGAGTGAAACTAAACATGAAAACGGTTACTGCAAAGGAACGGTTTAACCTAGAAGAACGAAATTTGGTGAGCCAAGTGGGACTGGTGTACTGATCATTACCTGCCAGTATCATCAAGATTGGGTGAAAAAATGTTTGCTGAGATTTCAGGAAACTCGTAGTTTTTTGGTAGCTTGGCAACCCCTTTCAATGAAAGTGATTCTCATCAGTCTCTGCTTGGGGCTACTTGCATAGGACACAAACCATAGCCATAGAACTTGGAACTACATTATTGTGCCAAGTTTCAAAAGCTAGCACAAACCATGTTTGATTTGGAGTTCCAAATACATGTATCCATACAGGAGAAAACAGAGTGAAACTTAAACATGAAAACCTTTACTGCAAACAAAGGTTTAACAGAGAAGAACGAAATTTAGTGAGCCAAGTGGGATTGGTGTTCTGATCATTAAATGGATGTATCATAAAATTGGGAGAAAAAATGATTGCTGAGATTTCAGGAAACTCGTAGTTTTTTGGAAGCTTGGAAACCCCTTTCAATGTAAGTGATTCTCGTCAGTCTCTGCTTGGGGCTACTTCCATAGGACACAAACCATAACCATAGATCTTGGAACTACATTATTGTGCCAAGTTTCAAAGAGGTAGCACAAACCGTGTTTGACTTAGAGTTCCAACTACATGTATCCATATAGGAGAAAACAGAGTGAAACCTAAACATGAAAACGATTCCTGCAAATGAACGGTTTAACCTAGAAGAACGAAATTCAGTGAGCCTAGTGGGCCTGGTGTACTGATCATTACATGCAAGTATCATCAACATTGGGTGAAAAAATGATTGCTGAGATTTCAGGAAACTCGTATTTTTTTTGAAGCTTGGAAACCCCTTACAATGAACGTGATTCTCGTCAGTCTCTGCTTGGGGCTACTTCCATAGGACACAAACCACAGCCATAGAACTTGGAACTACATTATTGTGCCAAGTTTCAAAGAGGTAGTACAAACCGTGTTTGATTTAGAGTTCCAACTACATGTATCCATATAGGAGAAAACAGAGTGAAACGTAAACATGAAAACGGTTCCTGCAAAGGAACGGTTTAACCTAGAAGAACGAAATTCAGTGAGCCTAGTGGGCCTGGTGTACTGATCATTACATGCAAGTATCATCAACATTGGGTGAAAAAATGTTTGTTGAGATTTCAGGAAACTCGTACATTTTTGGAAGCTTGGCAACCCCTTTCAATGAAAGTGATTCTCGTCAGTCTCTGCTTGGGGCTACTTCCATAGGACACAAACCACAGCCATAGAACTTGGAACTACATTATTGTGCCAAGTTTCAAAGAGGTAGCACAAACCGTGTTTGATTTAGAGTTCCAACTACATGTATCCATATAGGAGAAAACAGAGTGAAACCTAAACATGAAAACGGTTCCTGCAAAGGAACAGTTTAACCTAGAAGAACGAAATCAGTGAGCCTAGTGGGCCTGGTGTACTGATCATTACATGCAAGTATCATCAACATTGGGTGAAAAAATGTTTGTTGAGATTTCAGGAAACTCGTACATTTTGGAAGCTTGGCAACCCCTTTCAATGAAAGTGATTCTCGTCATTCTCTGCTTGGGGCTACTTCCATAGGACACAAACCACAGCCATAGAACTTGGAACTACATTATTGTGCCAAGTTTCAAAGAGCTAGCACAAACCATGTTTGATTTAGAGTTCCAAATACATGTATCCATACAGGAGAAAACAGAGTGAAACCTAAACATGAAAACGGTTACTGCAAAGCAAAGGTTTAACATAGAAGAACGAAATTTGGTGAGTGTAGTGGGATTGGTGTACAGATCATTAAATGGAAGTATCATCAAGATTGGGTGAAAAAATGTTTGCTGAGATTTCAGGAAACTCGTAGTTTTTTGGAAGCTTGGAAACCCCTTTCAATGAAAGTAATTCTCGTCAGTCTCTGCTTGGGGCTACTTCCATAGGACACAAACCATAACCATAGAACTTGGAACTACATTATTTTCCCAAGTTTCAAAGAGCTAGCACAAACCGTGTTTGATTTAGAGTTCCAACTACATGTATCCATATAGGATAAAACAGAGTGAAACCTAAACATGAAAACGGTTCCTGCAAAGGAACGGTTTAACCTAGAAGAACGAAATTTGGTGAGCCAAGTGCGACTGGTGTACTGATCATTAAATGGAAGTATCATCAAGATTGGGTGAAAAAATGTTTGCTGAGATTTCAGGAAACTCGTAGTTTTTTGGAAGCTTGGAAACCCCTTTCAATGAAAGTAATTCTCGTCAGTCTCTGCTTGGGGCTACTTCCATAGGACACAAACCATAACCATAGAACTTGGAACTACATTATTTTCCCAAGTTTCAAAGAGCTAGCACAAACCGTGTTTGATTTAGAGTTCCAACTACATGTATCCATATAGGATAAAACAGAGTGAAACCTAAACATGAAAACGGTTCCTGCAAAGGAACGGTTTAACCTAGAAGAACGAAATTTGGTGAGCCAAGTCGGACTGGTGTACTGATCATTAAATGGAAGTATCATCAAGATTGGGTGAAAAAATGTTTGCTGAGATTTCAGGAAACTCGTAGTTTTTTGGAAGCTTGGCAACCCCTTTGAATGAAAGTAATTCTCGTCAGTCTCTGCTTGGGGCTACTTCCATAGGACACAAACCATAGCCATAGAACTTGGAACTACATTATTGTGCCAAGTTTCAAAGAGCTAGAACAAACCGTGTTTGATTTAGAGTTCCAAATACATGTATCCATATAGGAGAAAACAGAGTGAAACCTAAACATGAAAACGGTTACTGCAAAGCAACGGTTTAACCTAGAAGAACGAAATTTGGTGAGCCAAGTGGGACTGGTGTACTGATCATTACCTGCAAGTATCATCAAGATTGGGTGAAAAAATTTTTGCTGAGATTTCAGGAAACTCGTAGTTTTTTGGAAGCTTGGCAACCCCTTTGAATGAAAGTGATTCTCATCAGTCTCTGCTTGGGGCTACTTCCTTTGGACACAAACCATAGCCATAGAACTTGGAACTACATTCTTGTGCAAAGTTTCAAAGAGCTAGCACAAACGTTGTTTGATTTAGAGTTCCAACTACATGTATCCATATAGGAGAAAACAGAGTGAAACATAAACATGAAAACGGTTACTGCAAAGGAACGGTTTAACCTAGAAGAACGATATTTGGTGAGCCAAGTGGGACTGGTGTACTGATTATTACCTGCAAGTACCATCAAGATTGGGTGAAAAAAAGTTTGCTGAGATTTCAGGAATCTCGTAGTTTTTTGGAAGCTTGGCAACCCCTTTCAATGAAAGTGATTCTCGTCAGTCTCTGCTTGGGGCTACTTCCATAGGACACAAACCATAGCCATAGATCTTGGAACTACATTATTGTGCTAAGTTTCAAAGAGGTAGCACAAACCGTGTTTGATTTAGAGTTCCAACTACATGTATCCATATAGGAGAAAACAGAGTGAAACCTAAACATGAAAACGGTTCCTGCAAAGGAACGGTTTAACCTAGAAGAACGAAATTTGGTGAGCCAAGTGGGACTGGTGTACTGATCATTACCTGCAAGTATCATCAAGACTGGGTGAAAAAATGTTTATTGAGATTTCAGGAAACTCGTAGTTTTTTGGAAGCTTGGCAACCCCTTTCAATGAAAGGGATTCTCGTCAGTCTCTGCTTGGGGCTACTTCCATAGGACACAAACCATAGCCATAGACATGGAACTACATTATTGTGCCAAGTTTCAAAGAGCTAGCACAAACCGTTTTTGATTTAGAGTTCCAAATACATGTATCCATATAGGAGAAAACAGAGTGAAACCTAAACATGAAAACGGTTACTGCAAAGCAACGGTTTAACCTAGAAAAACGAAATTTGGTGAGCCTAGTGGGATTGGTGTACAGATCATTACCTGCAAGTATCATCAAGATTGGGTGAAAAAATTTTTGCTGAGATTTCAGGAAACTCGTAGTTTTTTGGTAGCTTGGCAACCCCTTTCAATGAAAGTGATTCTCATCAGTCTCTGCTTGGGGCTACTTGCATAGGACACAAACCATAGCCATAGAACTTGGAACTACATTATTGTGCCAAGTTTCAAAGAGCTAGCACAAACGGTGTTTGATTTAGTGTTCCAACTACATGTATCCATATAGGAGAAAACAGAGTGAAACCTAAATATGAAAACGGTTACTGCAACTAACGGTTTAACCTAGAAGAACGAAATTTGGTGAGCCAAGTGGGACTGGTGTACTGATCATTACCTGCAAGTATCATCAAGACTGGGTGAAAAAATGTTTGCTGAGATTTCAGGAAACTCGTACTTTTTTGGAAGCTTGGCAACCCCTTTCAATGAAAGTGATTCTCCTCAGTCTCTGCTTGGGGTACTTCCTTTGGACAGAAACCATAGCCATAGAAATTGGAACTACATTATTGTGCAAAGTTTCAAAGAGCTAGTACAAACGGTGTTTGATTTAGAGTTCCAACTACATATATCCATATAGGAGAAATCAGAGTGAAACCTAAACATGAAAACGGTTACTGCAATGCAACAGTGTAACCTAGAAGAACGAAATTTGTTGAGCCAAGTGGGACTGGTGTACTGATCATTACCTGCAAGTATCATCAAGATTTGGTGAAAAAATGTTTGCTGAGATTTCAGGAAACTCGTAGTTTTTTGGAAGCTTGGCAACCCCTTTCAATGAAAGGGATTCTCGTCAGTCTCTGCTTGGGGCTACTTTCATAGGACACAAACCATAGCCATAGAACATGGAACTACATTATTGTGCCAAGTTTCAAAGAGCAAGCACAAACCGTTTTTGATTTATAGTTCCAAATACATGTATCCATATAGGAGAAAACAAAGTGAAACCTAAACATGAAAACGGTTACTGCAAAGCAACGGTTTAACCTAGATAAACGAAATTTGGTGAGCCTAGTGGGATTGATGTACAGATCTTTAAATGGAAGTATCATCAAGATTGGGTGAAAAAATGTTTGCTGAGATTTCTGGAAACTCATAGTTTTTTGGAAGCTTCGCAACCCCTTTCAATGAAAGTGATTCTCGTCAGTCTCTGCTTGGGGCTACTTCCATAGGACACAAACCATAACCATAGAACTTGGAACTACATTATTTTCCCAAGTTTCAAAGAGCTAGCACAAACCGTGTTTGATTTAGTGTTCCAACTACATGTATCCATATAGGAGAAAACAGAGTGAAACCTAAACATGAAAACGGTTACTGCAAAGGAACGGTTTAACCTAGAAAAACAAAATTTGGTCAGCCAAGTGGGACTGGTGTACTGATCATTACCTGCAAGTATCATCATGATTGGGTGAAAAAATGTTTGCTGAGATTTCAGGAAACTCGTAGTTTTTTGGAAGCTTGGCAACCCCTTTCAATGAAAGTGATTCTCGTCAGTCTCTGCTTCGGGCTACTTCCATAGGACACAAACCATAGCCATAGAACTTGGAACTACATTATTGTGCCAAGTTTCAAAGAGCTAGCACAAACCGTGTTTGATTTAGAGTTCCAACTACATGTATCCATATAGGAGAAAACAGAGTGAAACCTAAACTTGAAAACGGTTACTGCAAAGCAACGGTTTAACATAGAAGAACGAAATTTGGTGAGCCAAGTGGGACTGGTGTACTGATCATTACCTGCAATTATCATCAAGATTGGGTGAAAAAATGTATGCTGAGATTTCAGGAAACTCGTAGTTTTTTGGAAGCTTGGCAACCCCTTTCAATGAAAGTGATTCTCCTCAGTCTCTGCTTGGGGCTACTTTTTGGACACAAACCATAGCCATAGAACTTGGAACTACATTATTGTGCAAAGTTTCAAAGAGCTAGCACAAACGGTGTTTGATTTAGAGTTCCAACTACATGTATCCATATAGGAGAAATCAGAGTGAAACCTAAACATGAAAACGGTTACTGCAAAGCAACAGTTTAACCGAGAAGAATGAAATTTTTTGAGCATAGTGGGATTGGTGTACTGATCATTAAATGGAATTATCATCAAGATGGGGTGAAAAAAATGTTTGCTGAGATGTCACAAAACTCGTAGTTTTTTGGAAGCCTGGCAACCCCTCTGAATGAAAGTGATTCTCGTCAGTCCTTGCTTGGGGATACTTCCATAGGACAAAAAACCAAAGCGATACAACTTGGAACTACATTATTGTGCCAAGTTTCAAAGAGCTAGCACAAACCGTGTTTGATTTAGAGTTCCAACTACATGTATCCATATAGGAGAAAACAGAGTGAAACCTAAACTTGAAAACGGTTACTGCAAAGCAACGGTTTAACCTAGAAGAACGAAATTTGGTGAGCCAAGTGGGACTGGTGTACTGATCATTACCTGCAATTATCATCAAGTTTGGGTGAAAAAATGTATGCTGAGATTTCAGGAAACTCGTAGTTTTTTGGAAGCTTGGCAACCCCTTTCAATGAAAGTGATTCTCCTCAGTCTCTGCTTGGGGCTACTTCCTTTGGACACAAACCATAGCCATAGAACTTGGAACTACATTATTGTGCAAAGTTTCAAAGAGCTAGCACAAACGGTGTTTGATTCAGATTTCCAAATATATGTATCCATATAGGAGAAATCAGAGTGAAACCTAACCATGAAAACGGTTACTGCAAAGCAACAGTTTAACCGAGAAGAATGAAATTTTTTGAGCATAGTGGGATTGGTGTACTGATCATTAAATGGAATTATCATCAAGATGGGGTGAAAAAATGTTTGCTGAGATTTCACGAAACTCGTAGTTTTTTGGAAGCTTGGCAACCCCTCTGAATGAAAGTGATTCTCGTCAGTCCTTGCTTGGGGATACTTCCATAGGACAAAAAACCAAAGCGATACAACTTGGAACTACATTATTGTGCCAAGTTTCAAAGAGCTAGCACAAACCGTGTTTGATTTAGAGTTCCAACTACATGTATCCATAAAGGAGAAAACAGAGTGAAACTTAAACTTGAAAACGGTTATGCAAAGCAACGGTTTAACCTAGAAGAACGAAATTTGGTGAGCCAAGTGGGACTGGTGTACTGATCATTACCTGCAATTATCATCAAGATTGGGTGAAAAAATGTATGCTGAGATTTCAGGAAACTCGTAGTTTTTTGGAAGCTTGGCAACCCCTTTCAATGAAAGTGATTCTCGTCAGTCTCTGCTTGGGGCTACTTCCATAGGACACAAACCATAGCCATAGAACTTGGAACTACATTATTGTGCCAAGTTTCAAAGAGCTAGCACAAACCGTGTTTGATTTAGAGTTCCAAATACATGTATCCATATAGGAGAAAACAGAGTGAAACCTAAACATGAAAACGGTTACTGCAAAGCAACGGTTTAACCTAGAAGAACGAAATTTGGTGAGCCAAGTGGGACTGGTGTACTGATCATTACCTGCAAGTATCATCAAGACTGGGTGAAAAAATGTATGCTGAGATTTCAGGAAACTCGTAGTTTTTTGGAAACTTGGCAACCCCTTTCAATGAAAGTGATTCTCATCAGTCTCTGCTTGGGGCTACTTCCATTGGACACAAACCATAGCCATAGAACTTGGAACTGCATTATTGTGCAAAGTTTCAAAGAGCTAGCACAAACCGTGTTTGATTTAGAGTTCCAAATACATGTATCCATATAGGAGAAATCAGAGTGAAACCTAAACATGAAAACGGTTACTGCAAAGCAACGGTTTAACCAAGAAGAACGAAATTTGTTGAGCATAGTGGGATCGGTGTACTGATCATTAAATGGACGTATCATCAAGATGGGGTGAAAAAATGTTTGCTGAGATTTCAGGAAACTCGTAGTTTTTTGGAAGCTTGGCAACCCCTTTGAATGAAAGTGATTCTCGTCAGTCCTTGCTTGGGGATACTTCCATAGGACACAAACCAAAGCGATACAACTTGGAACTACATTATTGTGCCAAGTTTGAAAGAGCTAGCACAAACCGCGTTTGATTTAGAGTTCCAACTACATGTATCCATATAGGAGAAAACAGAGTGAAACCTAAACATGAAAATGGTTTCTGCAAAGGAACGGTTTAACCTAGAAGAACGAAATTTGGTGAGCCAAGTGTGACTGGTGTACTGATCATTACCTGCAAGTATCATCAAGATTGGGTGAAAAAATTTTTGCTGAGATTTCAGGAAACTCGTAGTTTTTTGGAAGCTTGGCAACCCCTTTCAATGAAAGGGATTCTCGTCAGTCTCTGCTTGGGGCTACTTTCATAGGACACAAACCATAGCCATAGAACATGGAACTACATTATTGTGCCAAGTTTCAAAGAGCTAGCACAAACCGTTTTTGATTTAGAGTTCCAAATACATGTATCCATATAGGAGAAAACAGAGTGAAACCTAAACATGAAAACGGTTACTGCAAAGCAACGGTTTAACCTAGAAAAACGAAATTTGGTGAGCCTAGTGGGATTGGTGTACAGATCTTTAAATGGAAGTATCATCAAGATTTGGTGAAAAAATGTTTGCTGAGATTTCACGAAACTCGTAGTTTTTTGGAAGTTGGCAACCCCTTTCAATGAAAGTCATTCTCCTCAGTCTCTGCTTGGGGCTACTTCCATAGGACACAAACCATAACCATAGAACTTGGAACTACGTTATTTTCCCAAGTTTCAAAGAGCTAGCACAAACCGTGTTTGATTTAGAGTTCCAACTACATGTATCCATATAGGATAAAACACAGTGAAACCTAAACATGAAAACGGTTCCTGCAAAGGAACGGTTTAACCTAGAAGAACGAAATTTGGTGAGCCAAGTCGGACTGGTGTACTGATCATTAAATGGAAGTATCATCAAGATTGGGTGAAAAAATGATTGCTGAGATTTCAGGAAACTCGTAGTTTTTTGGAAGCTTTGCAACCCCTTTCAATGAATGTGATTCTCGTCAGTCTCTGCTTGGAGCTACTTCAATAAGACACATCCCATAACCATAGAACTTGGAACTATATTGTTGTGCCAAGTTTCAAAGAGCTAGCACAAACCGTGTTTGATTTAGAGTTCCAAATACATGTACCCATATAGGAGAAAACAGAGTGAAACCTAAACATGAAAACGGTAACTGCAAAGGAACGGTTTAACCTAGAAGATCGAAGTTTCTTGAGCCAAGTGGGATTGGTGTACTGATATTACCTGCCAGTAACATCAAGATTGGGTGAAAAAATCTTTGCTGAGATTTCCGGAAACTCGTAGTTTTTGGGAAGCTTGCCAACCCCTTTCAATGAAAGTGATTCTCGTCAGTCTCTGCTTGGGGCTACTTCCATAGGACACAAACCATAGCCATAGAACTTGGAACTACATTATTGTGCCAAGTTTCAAAGAGCTAGCACAAACGGTGTTTGATTTAGAGTTCCAACTACATGTATCCATATAGGAGAAATCAGAGTGAAACCTAAACATGAAAACGGTTACTGCAATGCAACAGTTTAACTGAGAAGAACGAAATTTGTTGAGCATAGTGGGATTGGTGTACTGATCATTAAATGGAAGTATCATCAAGATGGTTTTAAAAAATGTTTGCTGAGATTTCAGGAAACTCGTAGTTTTTTGGAAGCTTGGCAACCCCTTTGAATGAAAGTGATTCTCGTCAGTCCTTGTTTGGGGATACTTCCATAGGACACAAACCATAGTGATACAACTTGGAACTACATTATTGTGCCAAGTTTCAAAGAGCTCGGACAAACCGTGTTTGATTTAGAGTTCCAACTACATGTATCCATATAGGAGAAAACAGAGTGAAACCTAAACATGAAAACGGTTACTGCAAAGGAACGGTTTAACCTAGAAGAACGAAATTTGGTGAGCCAAGTGGGACTGGTGTACTGATTATTACCTGCAAGTACCATCAAGATTGGGTGAAAAAATGTTTGCTGAGATTTCAGGAAACTCGTAGTTTTTTGGAAGCTTGGCAACCCCTTTCAATGAAAGTGATTCTCGTCAGTCTCTGCTTGGGGCTACTTCCATAGGACACAAACCATAACCATAGAACTTGGAACTACATTATTGTGCCAAGTTTCAAAGAGCTAGCACAAACGGTGTTTGATTTAGAGTTCCAACTACATGTATCCATATAGGAGAAATCAGAGTGAAACCTAAACATGAAAACGGTTACTGCAAAGCAACAGTTTAACCGAGAAGAACGAAATTTTTTGAGCATAGTGGGATTGGTGTACTGATCATTAAATGGAATTATCATCAAGATGGGGTGAAAAAATGTTTGCTGAGATTTCACGAAACTCGTAGTTTTTTGGAAGCTTGGCAACCCCTCTGAATGAAAGTGATTCTCGTCAGTCCTTGCTTGGGGATACTTCCATAGGACAAAAAACCAAAGCGATACAACTTGGAACTACATTATTTTGCCAAGTTTCAAAGAGCTAGCACAAACCGTGTTTGATTTAGAGTTCCAACTACATGTATCCATATAGGAGAAAACAGAATGAAACCTAAACATGAAAACGTTTACTGCAAAGGAACGGTTTAACCTAGAAGAACGAAATTTGGTGAGCCAAGTGGGACTGGTGTACTGATCATTACCTGCAAGTATCATCAAGACTGGGTGAAAAAATGTATGCTGAGATTTCAGGAAACTCGTAGTTTTTTGGAAACTTGGCAACCCCTTTCAATGAAAGTGATTCTCATCAGTCTCTGCTTTTGGCTACTTCCATTGGACACAAACCATAGCCATAGAACTTGGAACTACATTATTGTGCAAAGTTTCAAAGAGCTAGCACAAACCGTGTTTGATTTAGTGTTCCAAATACATGTATCCATATAGGAGAAATCAGAGTGAAACCTAAACATGAAAACGGTTACTGCAAAGCAACGGTTTAACCAAGAAGAACGAAATTTGTTGAGCATAGTGGGATCGGTGTACTGATCATTAAATGGACGTATCATCAAGATGGGGTGAAAAAATGTTTGCTGAGATTTCAGGAAACTCGTAGTTTTTTGGAAGCTTGGCAACCCCTTTGAATGAAAGTGATTCTCGTCAGTCCTTGCTTGGGGATACTTCCATAGGACACAAACCAAAGCGATACAACTTGGAACTACATTATTGTGCCAAGTTTGAAAGAGCTAGCACAAACCGCGTTTGATTTAGAGTTCCAACTACATGTATCCATATAGGAGAAAACAGAGTGAAACCTAAACATGAAAACGGTTTCTGCAAAGGAACGGTTTAACCTAGAAGAACGAAATTTGGTGAGCCAAGTGTGACTGGTGTACTGATCATTACCTGCAAGTATCATCAAGATTGGGTGAAAAAATTTTTGCTGAGATTTCAGGAAACTCGTAGTTTTTTGGAAGCTTGGCAACCCCTTTCAATGAAAGGGATTCTCGTCACTCTCTGCTTGGGGCTACTTTCATAGGACACAAACCATAGCCATAGAACATGGAACTACATTATTGTGCCAAGTTTCAAAGAGCTAGCACAAACCGTTTTTGATTTAGAGTTCCAAATACATGTATCCATATAGGAGAAAACAGAGTGAAACCTAAACATGAAAACGGTTACTGCAAAGCAACGGTTTAACCTAGAAAAACGAAATTTGGTGAGCCTAGTGGGATTGGTGTACAGATCTTTAAATGGAAGTATCATCAAGATTTGGTGAAAAAATGTTTTCTGAGATTTCACGAAACTCGTAGTTTTTTGGAAGCTTGGCAACCCCTTTCAATGAAAGTGATTCTCCTCAGTCTCTGCTTGGGGCTACTTCCATAGGACACAAACCATAACCATAGAACTTGGAACTACGTTATTTTCCCAAGTTTCAAAGAGCTAGCACAAACCGTGTTTGATTTAGAGTTCCAACTACATGTATCCATATAGGATAAAACACAGTGAAACCTAAACATGAAAACGGTTCCTGCAAAGGAACGGTTTAACCTAGAAGAACGAAATTTGGTGAGCCAATTCGGACTGGTGTACTGATCATTAAATGGAAGTATCATCAAGATTGGGTGAAAAAATGATTGCTGAGATTTCAGGAAACTCGTAGTTTTTTGGAAGCTTTGCAACCCCTTTCAATGAATGTGATTCTCGTCAGTCTCTGCTTGGAGCTACTTCAATAAGACACATCCCATAACCATAGAACTTGGAACTATATTATTGTGCCAAGTTTCAAACCTAGCACAAACCGTGTTTGATTTAGAGTTCCAACTACATGTACCCATATAGGAGAAAACAGAGTGAAACCTAAACATGAAAACGGTAACTGCAAAGGAACGGTTTAACCTAGAAGATCGAAGTTTCTTGAGCCAAGTGGGATTGGTGTACTGATATTACCTGCCAGTAACATCAAGATTGGGTGAAAAAATCTTTGCTGAGATTTCCGGAAACTCGTAGTTTTTGGGAAGCTTGCCAACCCCTTTCAATGAAAGTGATTCTCGTCAGTCTCTGCTTGGGGCTACTTCCATAGGACACAAACCATAGCCATAGAACTTGGAACTACATTATTGTGCCAAGTTTCAAAGAGCTAGCACAAACGGTGTTTGATTTAGAGTTCCAACTACATGTATCCATATAGGAGAAATCAGAGTGAAACCTAAACATGAAAACGGTTACTGCAATGCAACAGTTTAACTGAGAAGAACGAAATTTGTTGAGCATAGTGGGATTGGTGTACTGATCATTAAATGGAAGTATCATCAAGATGGTTTTAAAAAATGTTTGCTGAGATTTCAGGAAACTCGTAGTTTTTTGGAAGCTTGGCAACCCCTTTGAATGAAAGTGATTCTCGTCAGTCCTTGTTTGGGGATACTTCCAAAGGACACAAACCATAGTGATACAACTTGGAACTACATTATTGTGCCAAGTTTCAAAGAGCTCGGACAAACCGTGTTTGATTTAGAGTTCCAACTACATGTATCCATATAGGAGAAAACAGAGTGAAACCTAAACATGAAAACGGTTACTGCAAAGGAACGGTTTAACCTAGAAGAACGAAATTTTGTGAGCCAAGTGGGACTGGTGTACTGATTATTACCTGCAAGTACCATCAAGATTGGGTGAAAAAATGTTTGCTGAGATTTCAGGAAACTCGTAGTTTTTTGGAAGCTTGGCAACCCCTTTCAATGAAAGTGATTCTCGTCAGTCTCTGCTTGGGGCTACTTCCATAGGACACAAACCATAGCCATAGAACATGGAACTACATTATTGTGCCAAGTTTCAAAGAGCTAGCACAAACCGTTTTTGATTTAGAGTTCCAAATACATGTATCCATATAGGAGAAAACAGAGTGAAACCTAAACATGAAAACGGTTACTGCAAAGCAACGGTTTAACCTAGAAAAACGAAATTTGGTGAGCCTAGTGGGATTGGTGTTCAGATCTTTAAATGGAAGTATCATCAAGATTTGGTGAAAAAATGTTTGCTGAGATTTCACGAAACTCGTAGTTTTTTGGAAGCTTGGCAACCCCTTTCAATGAAAGTGATTCTCGTCAGTCTCTGCTTGGGGCTACTTCCATAGGACACAAACCATAACCATAGAACTTGGAACTACGTTATTTTGCCAAGTTTCAAAGAGCTAGCACAAACTGTGTTTGATTTAGAGTTCCAACTACATGTATCCATATAGGATAAAACACAGTGAAACCTAAACATGAAAACGGTTCCTGCAAAGGAACGGTTTAACCTAGAAGAACGACATTTGGTGAGCCAAGTCGGACTGGTGTACTGATCATTAAATGGAAGTATCATCAAGATTGGGTGAAAAAATGATTGCTGAGATTTCAGGAAACTCGTAGTTTTTTGGAAGCTTTGCAACCCCTTTCAATGAATGTGATTCTCGTCAGTCTCTGCTTGGAGCTACTTCAATAAGACACATCCCATAACCATAGAACTTGGAACTATATTATTGTGCCAAGTTTCAAAGAGCTAGCACAAACCGTGTTTGATTTAGAGTTCCAACTACATGTACCCATATAGGAGAAAACAGAGTGAAACATAAACATGAAAACGGTTACTGCAAAGGAACGGTTTAACCTAGAAGATCGAAGTTTCTTGAGCCAAGTGGGTTTGGTGTACTGATATTACCTGCCAGTAACATCAAGATTGGGTGAAAAAATCTTTGCTGAGATTTCCGGAAACTCGTAGTTTTTTGGAAGCTTGGCAAGCCCTTTGAATGAAAGTGATTCTCGTCAGTCCTTGCTTGGGGATACTTCCATAGGACACAAACCATAGTGATACAACTTGGAACTACATTATTGTGCCAAGTTTCAAAGAGCTAGGACAAACCGTGTTTGATTTAGAGTTCCAACTACATGTATCCATATAGGAGAAAACAGAGTGAAACCTAAACATGAAAACGGTTACTGCAAAGGAACGGTTTAACCTAGAAGAACGAAATTTGGTGAGCCAAGTGGGACTGGTGTACTGATTATTACCTGCAAGTACCATCAAGATTGGGTGAAAAAATGTTTGCTGAGATTTCAGGAAACTTGTAGTTTTTTGGAAGCTTGGCAACCCCTTTCAATGAAAGTGATTCTCGTCAGTCTCTGCTTGGGGCTACTTCCATAGGACACAAACCATAACCATAGAACTTGGAACTACATTATTGTGCCAAGTTTCAAAGAGCTAGCACAAACGGTGTTTGATTTAGAGTTCCAAATACATGTATCCATATAGGAGAAATCAGAGTGAAACCTAAACATGAAAACGGTTACTGCAAAGCAACAGTTTAACCGAGAAGAACGAAATTTTTTGAGCATAGTGGGATTGGTGTACTGATCATTAAATGGAATTATCATCAAGATGGGGTGAAAAAATGTTTGCTGAGATTTCACGAAACTCGTAGTTTTTTGGAAGCTTGGCAACCCCTCTGAATGAAAGTGATTCTCGTCAGTCCTTGCTTGGGGATACTTCCATAGGACAAAAAACCAAAGCGATACAACTTGGAACTACATTATTTTGCCAAGTTTCAAAGAGCTAGCACAAACCGTGTTTGATTTAGAGTTCCAACTACATGTATCCATATAGGAGAAAACAGAATGAAACCTAAACATGAAAACGTTTACTGCAAAGGAACGGTTTAACCTAGAAGAACGAAATTTGGTGAGCCAAGTGGGACTGGTGTACTGATCATTACCTGCAAGTATCATCATGATTGGGTGAAAAAATGTTTGCTGAGATTTCAGGAAACTCGTAGTTTTTTGGAAGCTTGGCAACCCCTTTCAATGAAAGTGATTCTCGTCAGTCTCTGCTTCGGGCTATTTCCATAGGACACAAACCATAGCCATAGAACTTGGAACTACATTATTGTGCCAAGTTTCAAAGAGCTAGCACAAACCGTGTTTGATTTAGCGTTCCAACTACATGTATCCATATAGGAGAAAACAGAGTGAAACCTAAACTTGAAAACGGTTACTGCAAAGCAACGGTTTAACCTAGAAGAACGAAATTTGGTGAGCCAAGTGGGACTGGTGTACTGATCATTACCTGCAATTATCATCAAGATTGGGTGAAAAAATGTATGCTGAGATTTCAGGAAACTCGTAGTTTTTTGGAAGCTTGGCAACCCCTTTCAATGAAAGTGATTCTCCTCAGTCTCTGCTTGGGGCTACTTCCTTTGGACACAAACCTTACCCATAGAACTTGGAAGTACATTATTGTGCCAAGTTTCAAAGAGCTAGCACAAACGGTGTTTGATTTAGAGTTCCAACTACATGTATCCATATAGGAGAAAACAGAGTGAAACCTAAACATGAAAACGGTTACTGCAAAGCAACAGTTTTAACCGAGAAGAATGAAATTTTTTGAGCATAGTGGGATTGGTGTACTGATCATTAAATGGAATTATCATCAAGATGGGGTGAAAAAATGTTTGCTGAGATTTCACGAAACTCGTAGTTTTTTGGAAGCTTGGCAACCCCTCTGAATGAAAGTGATTCTCGTCAGTCCTTGCTTGGGGATACTTCCATAGGACAAAAAACCAAAGCGATACAACTTGGAACTACATTATTGTGCCAAGTTTCAAAGAGCTAGCACAAACCGTGTTTGATTTAGAGTTCCAACTACATGTATCCATATAGGAGAAAAAAGAGTGAAACCTAAACTTGAAAACGGTTACTGCAAAGCAACGGTTTAACCTAGAAGAACGAAATTTGGTGAGCCAAGTGGGACTGGTGTACTGATCATTACCTGCAATTATCATCAAGATTGGGTGAAAAAATGTATGCTGAGATTTCAGGAAACTCGTAGTTTTTTGGAAGCTTGGCAACCCCTTTCAATGAAAGTGATTCTCGTCAGTCTCTGCTTGGGGCTACTTCCTTTGGACACAAACCATAGCCATAGAACTTGGAACTACATTATTGTGCAAAGTTTCAAAGAGCTAGCACAAACGGTGTTTGATTTAGAGTTCCAACTACATGTATCCATATAGGAGAAATCAGAGTGAAACCTAAACATGAAAACGGTTACTGCAAAGCAACAGTTTAACCGAGAAGAATGAAATTTTTTGAGCATAGTGGGATTGGTGTACTGATCATTAAATGGAATTATCATCAAGATGGGGTGAAAAAATGTTTGCTGAGATTTCACGAAACTCGTAGTTTTTTGGAAGCTTGGCAACCCCTCTGAATGAAAGTGATTCTCGTCAGTCCTTGCTTGGGGATACTTCCATAGGACACAAACCATAGTGATACAACTTGGAACTACATTATTGTGCCAAGTTTCAAAGAGCTAGGACAAAACCGTGTTTGATTTAGCGTTCCAACTACATGTATCCATATAGGAGAAAACAGAGTGAAACCTAAACTTGAAAACGGTTACTGCAAAGCAACGGTTTAACCTAGAAGAACGAAATTTGGTGAGCCAAGTGGGACTGGTGTACTGATCATTACCTGCAATTATCATCAAGATTGGGTGAAAAAATGTATGCTGAGATTTCAGGAAACTCGTAGTTTTTTGGAAGCTTGGCAACCCCTTTCAATGAAAGTGATTCTCCTCAGTCTCTGCTTGGGGCTACTTCCTTTGGACACAAACCTTAGCCATAGAACTTGGAACTACATTATTGTGCAAAGTTTCAAAGAGCTAGCACAAACGGTGTTTGATTTAGAGTTCCAACTACATGTATCCATATAGGAGAAAACAGAGTGAAACCTAAACATGAAAACGGTTACTGCAAAGGAACGGTTTAACCTAAAAGAACGAAATTTGGTGAGCCCAGTTGGACTGGTGTACTGATTATTACTTGCAAGTATCATCAAGATTGGGTGAAAAACTGTTTGCTGAGATTTCAGGAAACTCGTAGTTTTTTGGAAGCTTGGCAACCCCTTTCAATGAAAGTGATTCTCGTCAGTCTCTGCTTGGGGCTACTTCCATAGGACACAAACCATAACCATAGAACTTGGAACTACATTATTGTGCCAAGTTTCAAAGAGGTAGCACAAACCGTGTTTGATTTAGAGTTCCAACTACATGTATCCATACAGGAGAAAACAGAGTGAAACCTAAACATGAAAACGGTTCCTGCAAAGCAACGGTTTAACCTAGAAGAACGAAATTTGGTGAGCCAAGTGGGACTGGTGTACTGATCATTACCTGAAAGTATCATCAAGATTGGGTGAAAAAATGTTTGCTGAGATTTCAGGAAACTCGTAGTTTTTTGGAAGCTTGGCAACCCCTTTCAATGAAAGGGATTCTCGTCAGTCTCTGCTTGGGGCTACTTTCATAGGACACAAACCATAGCCATAGAACATGGAACTACATTATTGTGCCAAGTTTCAAAGAGCTAGCACAAACCGTTTTTGATTTAGAGTTCCAAATACATGTATCCATATAGGAGAAAACAGAGTGAAACCTAAACATGAAAACGGTTACTGCAAAGCAACGGTTTAACCTAGAAAAACGAAATTTGGTGAGCCTAGTGGGATTGGTGTTCAGATCTTTAAATGGAAGTATCATCAAGATTTGGTGAAAAAATGTTTGCTGAGATTTCACGAAACTCGTAGTTTTTTGGAAGCTTGGCAACCCCTTTCAATGAAAGTGATTCTCGTCAGTCTCTGCTTGGGGCTACTTCCATAGGACACAAACCATAACCATAGAACTTG
>NW_027553431.1:0-38937 GCF_045843805.1 Urocitellus parryii
AACTACATTCTTGTGCCAACTTTCAAAGAGCTAGCACAAAGCGTGTTTGATTTAGAGTTCCAACTACATGTATCCATAAACGAGAAAACAGAGTGAAACCTAAACATGAAAACGGTTACTGCAAAGGAACGGTTTAACCTAGAAGAACGAAATTTGGTGAGCAAAATGGGATTGGTGTACTGATCATTAAGTGGAAGTATCATCAAGATTGAGTGAAAAAATGTTTGCTGAGATTTCAGGAAACTCGTAGTTTTTGGAAGCTTGGCAACCCCTTTCAATGAAAGTGATTCTCGTCAGTCTCTACTTGGGGCTACTTCCATAGGACACAAACCATAGCCATAGAACTTGGAACTACATTATTGTGCCAAGTTTCAATGAGCTAGCACAAACCCTGTTTGATTTACAGTTCCAACTACATGTATCCATATAGGAGAAAACTGAGTGAAACCTAAACAAGAAAACAGGTACTGAAAAAGGAACGGTTTAACCTAGAAGAACGAAATTTGGTCAGCCAAGTGGGACTGGTGTCCTGATCCTTACCTGCAAGTATCATCAAGATTGGGTGAAAAAATGTTTGCTGAGATTTCAGGAAACTCGTAGTTTTTTGGTAGCTTGGCAAGCCCTTTCAATGAAAGTGATTCTCGTCAGTCTATGCTTGGGGCTACTTCCATAGGACACAAACCATAGCCATAGAACTTGGAAATACATTATGGTGCCAAGTTTCAAAGAGCTAGCACAAACCACGTTTGATTTAGAGTTCCAACAACATGTATACTTATAGGAGAAAACAGAGAGAAACCTAAACATGAAAACGGTTACTGCAAAGGAACGGTTTAACCTAGAAGATCGAAATTTGGTGAGCCAAGTGGGACTGGTGTACTGGTCATTACCTGCAAGTATCATCAAAATTGGGTGAAAAAATGTTTGCTGAGATTTCAGGAAACTCGTAGATTTTGGTAGCTTGGCAACCCCTTTGAATGAAAGTGACTCTCATCAGTCTCTGCTTGGGGATACTTCCATAGGACACAATCCATAGCCATAGAACTTGGAACTACATTATTGTGCCTAGTTTCAAAAAGCTAGCACAAACCGTGTTTGATTTAGAGTTCCAACTACATGTATCCATATAGGAGAAACAGAGTGAAACCTAAACATGAAAACGGTTACTGCAAGGGAACGGTTTAACCTAGAAGAACGAAATTTGGTGAGCCAAGTGGGACTGGTGTACTGATCATTACCTGCAAGTATCATCAAGATTGGGTGAAAAAATGTTTGCTGAGATTTCAGGAAACTCGTAGTTTTAGGGAAGATTGGCAATCCCTTTCAAAGAAAGTGATTCTCGTCAGTCTCTGCTTGGGGCTACTTCCATAGGACACAATCCATAATCATAGAACTTGGAAACTTCATTATTGTGCCAAGTTTCAAAGAGCTAGCACAAACCGTGTTTGATTTAGAGTTCCAACTACATGTATCCATATAGGAGAAAACAGAGTGAAACCTAAACATGAAAACGGTTACTGCAAAGGAACGGTTTAACCTAGAAGAACGAAATTTGGTGAGCCAAGTGGGACTGGTGTACTGATCATTACCTGCAAGTATCATCAAGATTGGGTGAAAAAATGTTTGCTGAGATATCAGGAAACACTTAGTTTTTTGGAAGCTTGGCAACCCCTTTCAATGAAAGTGATTCTCCTCAGTCTCTGCTTGGGGCCACTTCCATAGGACACAAACCATAGCCATAGAACTTGGAACTACATTCTTGTGGCAACTTTCAAAGAGCTAGCACAAAGCGTGTTTGATTTAGAGTTCCAACTACATGTATCCATAAACGAGAAAACAGAGTGAAACCTAAACATGAAAACGGTTACTGCAAAGGAACGGTTAACCTAGAAGAACGAAATTTGGTGAGCAAAATGGGATTGGTGTACTGATCATTAAGTGGAAGTATCATCATGTTGCGTGAAAAAATGATTGCTGAGATTTCAGGAAACTCGTAGTTTTTTGGAAGCTTGGCAACCCCTTTCAATGAAAGTGATTCTCGTCAGTCTCTGCTTGGGGCTACTTCCATAGGACACAAACCATAGCCATAGAACTTGGAACTACATTATTGTGCCAAGTTTCAATGAGCTAGCACAAACCCTGTTTGATTTACAGTTCCAACTACATGTATCCATATAGGAGAAAACTGAGTGAAACCTAAACATGAAAATAGGTACTGAAAAAGGAACGGTTTAACCTAGAAGAACGAAATTTGGTCAGCCAAGTGGGACTGGTGTCCTGATCCTTACCTGCAAGTATCATCAAGATTGGGTGAAAAAATGTTTGCTGAGATTTCAGGAAACTCGTAGTTTTTTTGGTAGCTTGGCAAGCCCTTTCAATGAAAGTGATTCTCGTCAGTCTCTGCTTGGGGCTACTTCCATAGGACACAAACCATAGCCATAGAACTTGGAAATACATTATGGTGCCAAGTTTCAAAGAGCTAGCACAAACCACTTTTGATTTAGAGTTCCAACAACATGTATACATATAGGAGAAAACAGAGAGAAACCTAAACATGAAAACGGTTACTGCAAAGGAACGTTTTAACCTAGATGATCGAAATTTGGTGAGCCAAGTGGGACTGGTGTACTGGTCATACCTGCAAGTATCATCAAAATTGGGTGAAAAAATGTTTGCTGAGATTTCAGGAAACTCGTAGATTTTGGTAGCTTGGCAACCCCTTTGAATGAAAGTGACTCTCATCAGTCTCTGCTTGGGGATACTTCCATAGGACACAATCCATAGCCATAGAACTTGGAACTACATTATTGTGCCAAGTTTCAAAGAGCTAGCACAAACCGTGTTTGATTTAGAGTTCCAACTACATGTATCCATATAGGAGAAAACAGAGTGAAACCTAAACATGAAAACGGTTACTGCAAGGGAACGGTTTAACCTAGAAGAACGAAATTTGGTGAGCCAAGTGGGACTGGTGTACTGATCATTACCTGCAAGTATCATCAAGATTGGGTGAAAAAATGTTTGCTGAGATTTCAGGAAACTCGTAGTGTTTTGGTAGCTTGGCAACCCTTTCAATGAAAGTGATTCTCGTCAGTCTCTGCTTGGGGCTACTTCCATAGGACACAAACCATAGCGATACAACTTGGAACTACATTATTGTGCCAAGTTTCAAAGAGCTAGCACAAACCGTGTTTGATTTTAGAGTTCCAACTACATGTATCCATATAGGAGAAAACAGAGTGAAACCTAAACATGAAAACGGTTACTGCAAAGGAACGGTTTAACCTAGAAGAACGAAATTTGGTGAGCCAAGTGGGACTGGTGTACTGATCATTACCTGCAAGTATCATCAAGATTGGGTGAAAAAATGTTTGCTGAGATATCAGGAAACACTTAGTTTTTTGGAAGCTTGGCAACCCCTTTCAATGAAAGTGATTCTCCTCAGTCTCTGCTTGAGGCCACTTCCATAGGACACAAACCATAGCCATAGAACTTGGAACTACATTCTTGTGCCAACTTTCAAAGAGCTAGCAAAAAGCGTGTTTGATTTAGAGTTCCAACTACATGTATCCATAAACGAGAAAACAGAGTGAAACCTAAACATGAAAACGGTTACTGCAAAGGAACGGTTTAACCTAGAAGAACGAAATTTGGTGAGCAAAATGGGATTGGTGTACTGATCATTAAGTGGAAGTATCATCATGTTGCGTGAAAAAATGATTGCTGAGATTTCAGGAAACTCGTAGTTTTTTGGAAGCTTGGCAACCCCTTTCAATGAAAGTGATTCTCCTCAGTCTCTGCTTGGGGCCACTTCCATAGGACACAAACCATAGCCATAGAACTTGGAACTACATTCTTGTGCCAACTTTCAAAGAGCTAGCACAAAGCGTGTTTGATTTAGAGTTCCAACTACATGTATCCATAAACGAGAAAACAGAGTGAAACCTAAACATGAAAACGGTTAGTGCAAAGGAACGGTTTAACCTAGAAGAACGAAATTTGGTGAGCCAAATGGGATTGGTGTACTGATCATTAAGTGGAAGTATCATCAAGATTGAGTGAAAAAATGATTGCTGAGATTTCAGGAAACTCGTAGTTTTTTGGAAGCTTGGCAACCCCTTTCAATGAAAGTGATTCTCGTCAGTCTCTGCTTGGGGCTACTTCCATAGGACACAAACCATAGCCATAGAACTTGGAACCACATTATTGTGTCAAGTTTCAATGAGCTAGCACAAACCCTGTTTGATTTACAGTTCCAACTACATGTATCCATATAGGAGAAAACTGAGTGAAACCTAAACATGAAAATAGGTACTGAAAAAGGAACGGTTTAACCTAGAAGAACGAAATTTGGTCAGCCAAGTGGGACTGGTGTCCTGATCCTTACCTGCAAGTATCATCAAGATTGGGTGAAAAAAGTTTGCTGAGATTTCAGGAAACTCGTAGTTTTTTGGTAGCTTGGCAAGCCCTTTCAATGAAAGTGATTCTCGTCAGTCTCTGCTTGGGGCTACTTCCATAGGACACAAACCATAGCCATAGAACTTGGAAATACATTATGGTGCCAAGTTTCAAAGAGCTAGCACAAACCACGTTTGATTTAGAGTTCCAACAACATGTATACATATAGGAGAAAACAGAGAGAAACCTAAACATGAAAACGGTTACTGCAAAGGAACGGTTTAACCTAGATGATCGAAATTTGGTGAGCCAAGTGGGACTGGTGTACTGGTCATTACCTGCAAGTATCATCAAAATTGGGTGAAAAAATGTTTGCTGAGATTTCAGGAAACTCGTAGATTTTGGTAGCTTGGCAACCCCTTTGAATGAAAGTGACTCTCATCAGTCTCTGCTTGGGGATACTTCCATAGGACACAATCCATAGCCATAGAACTTGGAACTACATTATTGTGCCAAGTTTCAAAGAGCTAGCACAAACCGTGTTTGATTTAGAGTTCCAACTACATGTATCCATATAGGAGAAAACAGAGTGAAACCTAAACATGAAAACGGTTACTGCAAGGGAACGGTTTAACCTAGAAGAACGAAATTTGGTGAGCCAAGTGGGACTGGTGTAGTGATCATTAAATGGAAGTATCATCAAGATTGGGTGAACAAATGTTTGCTGAGATTTCAGGAAACTCGTAGTTTTTTGGTAGCTTGGCAACCCGTTCAATGAAAGTGATTCTCGTCAGTCTCTGCTTGGGGCTACTTCCATAGGACACAAACCATAGTGATACAACTTGGAACTACATTATTGTGCCAAGTTTCAAAGAGCTAGCACAAACCGTGTTTGATTTAGAGTTCCAACTACATGTATCCATATAGGAGAAAACAGAGAGAAACCTAAACATGAAAACGGTTACTGCAAAGGAACGGTTTAACCTAGAAGAACTAAATTTGGTGAGCCAAGTGAGACTGGTGTACTGATCATTACCTGCAAGTATCATCAAGATTGGGTGAAAAAATGTTTGCTGAGATATCAGGAAACTCGTAGTTTTTTGGAAGCTTGGCAACCCCTTTCAATGAAAGTGATTCTCATCAGTCTCTGCTTGGGGCTACTTCCATAGGACACAAACCATAGCGATACAACTTGGAACTACATTATTGTGCCAAGTTTCAAAGAGCTAGCACAAACCGTGTTTGATTTAGAGTTCCAACTACATGTATCCATATAGGAGAAAACAGAGTGAAACCTAAACATGAAAACGGTTACTGCAAAGGAACGGTTTAACCTAGAAGAACGAAATTTGGTGAGCCAAATGGGATTGGTGTACTGATCATTAAGTGGAAGTATCATCAAGATTGAGTGAAAAAATGATTGCTGAGATTTCAGGAAACTCGTAGTTTTTTGGAAGCTTGGCAACCCCTTTGAATGAAAGTAATTCTCGTCAGTCTCTGCTTGGGGCTACTTCCATAGGACACAAACCATAGTCATAGAACTTGGAACTACATTATTGTGCCAAGTTTCAAAGAGCTAGCACAAACTGTGTTTGATTTAGAGTTCCAACTACATGTATCCATATAGGAGAAAACAGAGTGAAACCTAAACATGAAAACGGTTACTGCAAAGGAACGGTTTGACCTAGAAGAACCAAATTTGGTCAGCCAAGTGGGACTGGTGTACTGATCATTACCTGCAAGCATCATCAAGATTGGGTGAAAAAATATTTGCTGAGATATCAGGAAACACTTAGTTTTTTGGAAGCTTGGCAACCCCTTTCAATGAAAGTGATTCTCCTCAGTCTCTGCTTGGGGCCACTTCCATAGGACACAAACCATAGCCATAGAACTTGGAACTACATTCTTGTGCCTACTTTCAAAAGCTAGCACAAAGCGTGTTTGATTTAGAGTTCCAACTACATGTATCCATAAACGAGAAAACAGAGTGAAACCTAAACATGAAAACGGTTACTGCAAAGGAACGGTTTAACCTAGAAGAACGAAATTTGGTGAGCAAAATGGGATTGGTGTACTGATCATTAAGTGGAAGTATCATCAAGATTGAGTGAAAAAATGATTGCTGAGATTTCAGGAAACTCGTAGTTTTTTGGAAGCTTGGCAACCCCTTTCAATGAAAGTGATTCTCGTCAGTCTCTGCTTGGGGCTACTTCCATAGGACACAAACCATAGCCATAGAACTTGGAACTACATTATTGTGCCAAGTTTCAATGAGCTAGCACAAACCCTGTTTGATTTACAGTTCCAACTACATGTATCCATATAGGAGAAAACTGAGTGAAACCTAAACAAGAAAATAGGTACTGAAAAAGGAACGGTTTAACCTAGAAGAACGAAATTTGGTCAGCCAAGTGGGACTGGTGTCCTGATCCTTACCTGCAAGTATCATCAAGATTGGGTGAAAAAATGTTTGCTGAGATTTCAGGAAACTCGTAGTTTTTTGGTAGCTTGGCAAGCCCTTTCAATGAAAGTGATTCTCGTCAGTCTCTGCTTGGGGCTACTTCCATAGGACACAAACCATAGCCATAGAACTTGGAAATACATTATGGTGCCAAGTTTCAAAGAGCTAGCACAAACCACGTTTGATTTAGAGTTCCAACAACATGTATACATATAGGAGAAAACAGAGAGAAACCTAAACATGAAAACGGTTACTGCAAAGGAACGGTTTAACCTAGAAGATCGAAATTTGGTGAGCCAAGTGGGACTGGTGTACTGGTCATTACCTGCAAGTATCATCAAAATTGGGTGAAAAAATGTTTGCTGAGATTTCAGGAAACTCGTAGATTTTGGTAGCTTGGCAACCCCTTTGAATGAAAGTGACTCTCATCAGTCTCTGCTTGGGGATACTTCCATAGGACACAATCCATAGCCATAGAACTTGGAACTACATTATTGTGCCAAGTTTCAAAGAGCTAGCACAAACCGTGTTTGATTTAGAGTTCCAACTACATGTATCCATATAGGAGAAAACAGAGTGAAACCTAAACATGAAAACGGTTACTGCAAAGGAACGGTTTAACCTAGAAGAACGAAATTTGGTGAGCCAAGTGGGACTGGTGTACTGATCATTACCTGCAAGTATCATCAAGATTGGGTGAAAAAATGTTTGCTGAGATATCAGGAAACACTTAGTTTTTTGGAAGCTTGGCAACCCCTTTCAATGAAAGTGATTCTCCTCAGTCTCTGCTTGGGGCCACTTCCATAGGACACAAACCATAGCCATAGAACTTGGAACTACATTCTTGTGGCAACTTTCAAAGATCTAGCACAAAGCGTGTTTGATTTAGAGTTCCAACTACATGTATCCATAAACGAGAAAACAGAGTGAAACCTAAACATGAAAACGGTTACTGCAAAGGAACGGTTTAACCTAGAAGAACGAAATTTGGTGAGCAAAATGGGATTGGTGTACTGATCATTAAGTGGAAGTATCATCATGTTGCGTGAAAAAATGATTGCTGAGATTTCAGGAAACTCGTAGTTTTTTGGAAGCTTGGCAACCCCTTTCAATGAAAGTGATTCTCGTCAGTCTCTGCTTGGGGCTACTTCCATAGGACACAAACCATAGCCATAGAACTTGGAACTACATTATTGTGCCAAGTTTCAATGAGCTAGCACAAACCCTGTTTGATTTACAGTTCCAACTACATGTATCCATATAGGAGAAAACTGAGTGAAACCTAAACATGAAAATAGGTACTGAAAAAGGAACGGTTTAACCTAGAAGAATGAAATTTGGTCAGCCAAGTGGGACTGGTGTCCTGATCCTTACCTGCAAGTATCATCAAGATTGGGTGAAAAAATGTTTGCTGAGATTTCAGGAAGCTCGTAGTCTATTGGTAGCTTGGCAAGCCCTTTCAATGAAAGTGATTCTCGTCAGTCTCTGCTTGGGGCTACTTCCATAGGACACAAACCATAGCCATAGAACTTGGAAATACATTATGGTGCCAAGTTTCAAAGAGCTAGCACAAACCATGTTTGATTTAGAGTTCCAACAACATGTATACATATAGGAGAAAACAGAGAGAAACCTAAACATGAAAACGGTTACTGCAAAGGAACGGTTTAACCTAGATGATCGAAATTTGGTGAGCCAAGTGGGACTGGTGTACTGGTCATTACCTGCAAGTATCATCAAAATTGGGTGAAAAAATGTTTGCTGAGATTTCAGGAAACTCGTAGATTTTGGTAGCTTGGCAACCCCTTTGAATGAAAGTGACTCTCATCAGTCTCTGCTTGGGGATACTTCCATAGGACACAATCCATAGCCATAGAACTTGGAACTACATTATTGTGCCAAGTTTCAAAGAGCTAGCACAAACCGTGTTTGATTTAGAGTTCCAACTACATGTATCCATATAGGAGAAAACAGAGTGAAACCTAAACATGAAAACGGTTACTGCAAGGGAACGGTTTAACCTAGAAGAACGAAATTTGGTGAGCCAAGTGGGACTGGTGTACTGATCATTACCTGCAAGTATCATCAAGATTGGGTGAAAAAATGTTTGCTGAGATTTCAGGAAACTCGTAGTTTTTTGGTAGCTTGGCAACCCCTTTCAATGAAAGTGATTCTCGTCAGTCTCTGCTTGGGGCTACTTCCATAGGACACAAACCATAGCGATACAACTTGGAACTACATTATTGTGCCAAGTTTCAAAGAGCTAGCACAAACCGTGTTTGATTTAGAGTTCCAACTACATGTATCCATATAGGAGAAAACAGAGAGAAACCTAAACATGAAAACGGTTACTGCAAAGGAACGGTTTAACCTAGAAGAACTAAATTTGGTGAGCCAAGTGGGACTGGTGTACTGATCATTACCTGCAAGTATCATCAAGATTGGGTGAATAAATGTTTGCTGAGATTTCAGGAAACTCGTAGTTTTTTGGTAGCTTGGCAAGCCCTTTCAATGAAAGTGATTCTCGTCAGTCTCTGCTTGGGGCTACTTCCATAGGACACAAACCATAGCGATACAACTTGGAACTACATTATTGAGCCAAGTTTCAAAGAGCTAGCACAAACCGTGTTTGATTTAGAGTTCCAACTACATGTATCCATATAGGAGAAAACAGAGAGAAACCTAAACATGAAAACGGTTACTGCAAAGGAACGGTTTAACCTAGAAGAACTAAATTTGGTGAGCCAAGTGGGACTGGTGTACTGATCATTACCTGCAAGTATCATCAAGATTGGGTGAAAAAATGTTTGCTGAGATATCAGGAAACTCGTAGTTTTTTGGAAGCTTGGCAACCCCTTTCAATGAAAGTGATTCTCGTCAGTCTCTGCTTGGGGCTACTTCCATAGGACACAAACCATAGCCATAGATATTGGAACTACATTATTGTGCAACGTTTCAAAGAGCTAGCACAAACCATGTTTGATTTAGAGTTCCAACTACATGTATCCATATAGGAGAAAACAGAGTGAAACCTAAACATGAAAACGGTTACTGCAAAGGAACGGTTTAACCTAGAAGAACGAAATTTGGTGAGCCAAATGGGATTGGTGTACTGATCATTAAGTGGAAGTATCATCAAGATTGAGTGAAAAAATGATTGCTGAGATTTCAGGAAACTCGTAGTTTTTTGGAAGCTTGGCAACCCCTTTGAATGAAAGTAATTCTCGTCAGTCTCTGCTTGGGGCTACTTCCATAGGACACAAACCATAGTCATAGAACTTGGAACTACATTATTGTGCCAAGTTTCAAAGAGCTAGCACAAACTGTGTTTGATTTAGAGTTCCAACTACATGTATCCATATAGGAGAAAACAGAGTGAAACCTAAACATGAAAACGGTTACTGCAAAGGAACGGTTTGACCTAGAAGAACCAAATTTGGTCAGCCAAGTGGGACTGGTGTACTGATCATTACCTGCAAGTATCATCAAGATTGGGTGAAAAAATATTTGCTGAGATATCAGGAAACACTTAGTTTTTTGGAAGCTTGGCAACCCCTTTCAATGAAAGTGATTCTCCTCAGTCTCTGCTTGGGGCCACTTCCATAGGACACAAACCATAGCCATAGAACTTGGAACTACATTCTTGTGCCAACTTTCAAAAGCTAGCACAAAGCGTGTTTGATTTAGAGTTCCAACTACATGTATCCATAAACGAGAAAACAGAGTGAAACCTAAATATGAAAACGGTTACTGCAAAGGAACGGTTTAACCTAGAAGAACGAAATTTGGTGAGCAAAATGGGATTGGTGTACTGATCATTAAGTGGAAGTATCATCAAGATTGAGTGAAAAAATGATTGCTGAGATTTCAGGAAACTCGTAGTTTTTTGGAAGCTTGGCAACCCCTTTCAATGAAAGTGATTCTCGTCAGTCTCTGCTTGGGGCTACTTCCATAGGACACAAACCATAGCCATAGAACTTGGAACTACATTATTGTGCCAAGTTTCAATGAGCTAGCACAAACCCTGTTTGATTTACAGTTCCAACTACATGTATCCATATAGGAGAAAACTGAGTGAAACCTAAACAAGAAAATAGGTACTGAAAAAGGAACGGTTTAACCTAGAAGAACGAAATTTGGTCAGCCAAGTGGGACTGGTGTCCTGATCCTTACCTGCAAGTATCATCAAGATTGGGTGAAAAAATGTTTGCTGAGATTTCAGGAAACTCGTAGTTTTTTGGTAGCTTGGCAAGCCCTTTCAATGAAAGTGATTCTCGTCAGTCTCTGCTTGGGGCTACTTCCATAGGACACAAACCATAGCCATAGAACTTGGAAATACATTATGGTGCCAAGTTTCAAAGAGCTAGCACAAACCACGTTTGATTTAGAGTTCCAACAACATGTATACATATAGGAGAAAACAGAGAGAAACCTAAACATGAAAACGGTTACTGCAAAGGAACGGTTTAACCTAGAAGATCGAAATTTGGTGAGCCAAGTGGGACTGGTGTACTGGTCATTACCTGCAAGTATCATCAAAATTGGGTGAAAAAATGTTTGCTGAGATTTCAGGAAACTCGTAGATTTTGGTAGCTTGGCAACCCCTTTGAATGAAAGTGACTCTCATCAGTCTCTGCTTGGGGATACTTCCATAGGACACAATCCATAGCCATAGAACTTGGAACTACATTATTGTGCCAAGTTTCAAAGAGCTAGCACAAACCGTGTTTGATTTAGAGTTCCAATACATGTATCCATATAGGAGAAAACAGAGTGAAACCTAAACATGAAAACGGTTACTGCAAAGGAACGGTTTAACCTAGAAGAACGAAATTTGGTGAGCCAAGTGGGACTGGTGTACTGATCATTACCTGCAAGTATCATCAAGATTGGGTGAAAAAATGTTTGCTGAGATATCAGGAAACACTTAGTTTTTTGGAAGCTTGGCAACCCCTTTCAATGAAAGTGATTCTCCTCAGTCTCTGCTTGGGGCCACTTCCATAGGACACAAACCATAGCCATAGAACTTGGAACTACATTCTTGTGGCAACTTTCAAAGATCTAGCACAAAGCGTGTTTGATTTAGAGTTCCAACTACATGTATCCATAAACGAGAAAACAGAGTGAAACCTAAACATGAAAACGGTTACTGCAAAGGAACGGTTTAACCTAGAAGAACGAAATTTGGTGAGCAAAATGGGATTGGTGTACTGATCATTAAGTGGAAGTATCATCATGTTGCGTGAAAAAATGATTGCTGAGATTTCAGGAAACTCGTAGTTTTTTGGAAGCTTGGCAACCCCTTTCAATGAAAGTGATTCTCGTCAGTCTCTGCTTGGGGCTACTTCCATAGGACACAAACCATAGCCATAGAACTTGGAACTACATTATTGTGCCAAGTTTCAATGAGCTAGCACAAACCCTGTTTGATTTACAGTTCCAACTACATGTATCCATATAGGAGAAAACTGAGTGAAACCTAAACATGAAAATAGGTACTGAAAAAGGAACGGTTTAACCTAGAAGAACGAAATTTGGTCAGCCAAGTGGGACTGGTGTCCTGATCCTTACCTGCAAGTATCATCAAGATTGGGTGAAAAAATGTTTGCTGAGATTTCAGGAAGCTCGTAGTTTTTTGGTAGCTTGGCAAGCCCTTTCAATGAAAGTGATTCTCGTCAGTCTCTGCTTGGGGCTACTTCCATAGGACACAAACCATAGCCATAGAACTTGGAAATACATTATGGTGCCAAGTTTCAAAGAGCTAGCACAAACCACGTTTGATTTAGAGTTCCAACAACATGTATACATATAGGAGAAAACAGAGAGAAACCTAAACATGAAAACGGTTACTGCAAAGGAACGGTTTAACCTAGATGATCGAAATTTGGTGAGCCAAGTGGGACTGGTGTACTGGTCATTACCTGCAAGTATCATCAAAATTGGGTGAAAAAATGTTTGCTGAGATTTCAGGAAACTCGTAGATTTTGGTAGCTTGGCAACCCCTTTGAATGAAAGTGACTCTCATCAGTCTCTGCTTGGGGATACTTCCATAGGACACAATCCATAGCCATAGAACTTGGAACTACATTATTGTGCCAAGTTTCAAAGAGCTAGCACAAACCGTGTTTGATTTAGAGTTCCAACTACATGTATCCATATAGGAGAAAACAGAGTGAAACCTAAACATGAAAACGGTTACTGCAAGGGAACGGTTTAACCTAGAAGAACGAAATTTGGTGAGCCAAGTGGGACTGGTGTACTGATCATTACCTGCAAGTATCATCAAGATTGGGTGAAAAAATGTTTGCTGAGATTTCAGGAAACTCGTAGTTTTTTGGTAGCTTGGCAACCCCTTTCAATGAAAGTGATTCTCGTCAGTCTCTGCTTGGGGCTACTTCCATAGGACACAAACCATAGCGATACAACTTGGAACTACATTATTGTGCCAAGTTTCAAAGAGCTAGCACAAACCGTGTTTGATTTAGAGTTCCAACTACATGTATCCATATAGGAGAAAACAGAGAGAAACCTAAACATGAAAACGGTTACTGCAAAGGAACGGTTTAACCTAGAAGAACTAAATTTGGTGAGCCAAGTGGGACTGGTGTACTGATCATTACCTGCAAGTATCATCAAGATTGGGTGAATAAATGTTTGCTGAGATTTCAGGAAACTCGTAGTTTTTTGGTAGCTTGGCAAGCCCTTTCAATGAAAGTGATTCTCGTCAGTCTCTGCTTGGGGCTACTTCCATAGGACACAAACCATAGCGATACAACTTGGAACTACATTATTGTGCCAAGTTTCAAAGAGCTAGCACAAACCGTGTTTGATTTAGAGTTCCAACTACATGTATCCATATAGGAGAAAACAGAGAGAAACCTAAACATGAAAACGGTTACTGCAAAGGAACGGTTTAACCTAGAAGAACTAAATTTGGTGAGCCAAGTGGGACTGGTGTACTGATCATTACCTGCAAGTATCATCAAGATTGGGTGAAAAAATGTTTGCTGAGATATCAGGAAACTCGTAGTTTTTTGGAAGCTTGGCAACCCCTTTCAATGAAAGTGATTCTCGTCAGTCTCTGCTTGGGGCTACTTCCATAGGACACAAACCATAGCCATAGATATTGGAACTACATTATTGTGCAACGTTTCAAAGAGCTAGCACAAACCGTGTTTGATTTAGAGTTCCAACTACATGTATCCATATAGGAGAAAACAGAGTGAAACCTAAACATGAAAACGGTTACTGCAAAGGAACGGTTTAACCTAGAAGAACGAAATTTGGTGAGCCAAATGGGATTGGTGTACTGATCATTAAGTGGAAGTATCATCAAGATTGAGTGAAAAAATGATTGCTGAGATTTCAGGAAACTCGTAGTTTTTTGGAAGCTTGGCAACCCCTTTGAATGTAAGTGATTCTCGTCAGTCTCTGCTTGGGGCTACTTCCATAGGACACAAACCATAGTCATAGAACTTGGAACTACATTATTGTGCCAAGTTTCAAAGAGCTAGCACAAACTGTGTTTGATTTAGAGTTCCAACTACATGTATCCATATAGGAGAAAACAGAGTGAAACCTAAAAATGAAAACGGTTACTGCAAAGGAACGGTTTAACCTAGAAGAACCAAATTTGGTCAGCCAAGTGGGACTGGTGTACTGATCATTACCTGCAAGTATCATCAAGATTGGGTGAAAAAATGTTTGCTGAGATATCAGGAAACACTTAGTTTTTTGGAAGCTTGGCAACCCCTTTCAATGAAAGTGATTCTCCTCAGTCTCTGCTTGGGGCCACTTCCATAGGACACAAACCATAGCCATAGAACTTGGAACTACATTCTTGTGCCAACTTTGAAAGAGCTAGCACAAAGCGTGTTTGATTTAGAGTTCCAACTACATGTATCCATAAACGAGAAAACAGAGTGAAACCTAAACATGAAAACGGTTACTGCAAAGGAACGGTTTAACCTAGAAGAACGAAATTTGGTGAGCAAAATGGGATTGGTGTACTGATCATTAAGTGGAAGTATCATCAAGATTGGGTGAAAAAATGATTGCTGAGATTTCAGGAAACTCGTAGTTTTTTGGAAGCTTGGCAACCCCTTTCAATGAAAGTGATTCTCGTCAGTCTCTGCTTGGGGCTACTTCCATAGGACACAAACCATAGCCATAGAACTTGGAACTACATTATTGTGCCAAGTTTCAATGAGCTAGCACAAACCCTGTTTGATTTACAGTTCCAACTACATGTATCCATATAGGAGAAAACTGAGTGAAACCTAAACAAGAAAATAGGTACTGAAAAAGGAACGGTTTAACCTAGAAGAACGAAATTTGGTCAGCCAAGTGGGACTGGTGTCCTGATCCTTACCTGCAAGTATCATCAAGATTGGGTGAAAAAATGTTTGCTGAGATTTCAGGAAACTCGTAGTTTTTTGGTAGCTTGGCAAGCCCTTTCAATGAAAGTGATTCTCGTCAGTCTCTGCTTGGGGCTACTTCCATAGGACACAAACCATAGCCATAGAACTTGGAAATACATTATGGTGCCAAGTTTCAAAGAGCTAGCACAAACCACGTTTGATTTAGAGTTCCAACAACAAGTATACATATAGGAGAAAACAGAGAGAAACCTAAACATGAAAACGGTTACTGCAAAGGAACGGTTTAACCTAGAAGATCGAAATTTGGTGAGCCAAGTGGGACTGGTGTACTGGTCATTACCTGCAAGTATCATCAAAATTGGGTGAAAAAATGTTTGCTGAGATTTCAGGAAACTCGTAGAATTTGGTAGCTTGGCAACCCCTTTGAATGAAAGTGACTCTCATCAGTCTCTGCTTGGGGATACTTCCATAGGACACAATCCATAGCCATAGAACTTGGAACTACATTATTGTGCCAAGTTTCAAAGAGCTAGCACAAACCGTGTTTGATTTAGAGTTCCAACTACATGTATCCATATAGGAGAAAACAGAGTGAAACCTAAACATGAAAACGGTTACTGCAAGGGAACGGTTTAACCTAGAAGAACGAAATTTGGTGAGCCAAGTGGGACTGGTGTACTGATCATTACCTGCAAGTATCATCAAGATTGGGTGAAAAAATGTTTGCTGAGATTTCAGGAAACTCGTAGTTTTTTGGTAGCTTGGCAACCCCTTTCAATGAAAGTGATTCTCGTCAGTCTCTGCTTGGGGCTACTTCCATAGGACACAAACCATAGCGATACAACTTGGAACTACATTATTGTGCCAAGTTTCAAAGAGGTAGCACAAACCGTGTTTGATTTAGAGTTCCAACTACATGTATCCATATAGGAGAAAACAGAGAGAAACCTAAACATGAAAACGGTTACTGCAAAGGAACGGTTTAACCTAGAAGAACTAAATTTGGTGAGCCAAGTGGGACTGGTGTACTGATCATTACCTGCAAGTATCATCAAGATTGGGTGAAAAAATGTTTGCTGAGATATCAGGAAACTCGTAGTTTTTTGGAAGCTTGGCAACCCCTTTCAATGAAAGTGATTCTCGTCAGTCTCTGCTTGGGTCTACTTCCATAGGACACAAACCATAGCCATAGATATTGGAACTACATTATTGTGCAACGTTTCAAAGAGCTAGCACAAACCGTGTTTGATTTACAGTTCCAACTACATGTATCCATATAGGAGAAAACAGAGTGAAAACTAAACATGAAAACGGTTACTGCAAAGGAACGGTTTAACCTAGAAGAACGAAATTTGGTGAGCCAAATGGGATTGGTGTACTGATCATTAAGTGGAAGTATCATCAAGTTTGAGTGAAAAAATGATTGCTGAGATTTCAGGAAACTCGTAGATTTTGGAAGCTTGGCAACCCCTTTGAATGTAAGTGATTCTCGTCAGTCTCTGCTTGGGGCTACTTCCATAGGACACAAACCATAGTCATAGAACTTGGAACTACATTATTGTGCCAAGTTTCAAAGAGCTAGCACAAACTGTGTTTGATTTAGAGTTCCAACTACATGTATCCATATAGGAGAAAAGAGAGTGAAACCTAAACATGAAAACGGTTACTGCAAAGGAACGGTTTCACCTAGAAGATTGAAATTCGGTGAGCCAATTGTGACTGGTGTACTGATCATTAAATGGAAGTATCATCAAGATTGGGTGAAAAAATGATTGCTGAGATATCAGGAAACTTTTTGTTTTTTGGAAGCTTGGCAACCCCTTTCAATGAAAGTGATTCTCGTCAGTCTCTGCTTGGAGCTACTTCCATAGGACACAAACCATAACGATAGGACTTGGAACTACATTATTGTGCCATGTTTCAAAGAGCTAGCACAAACCGTGTTTGATTTAGAGTTCCAACTACATGTATCCATATAGGAGAAAACAGAGTGAAACCTAAACATGAAAATGGTTACTGCAAAGAAACGGTTTAACCTAGAAGAACGAAATTTGGTGAGCCAAGTGGGACTGGTGTACTGATCCTTACCTGCAAGTATCATCAAGATTGGGTGAAAAAATAATTGCTGAGATTTCCGGAAACTCATAGTTTATTGGAAGCTTGGCAACCCCTTTCAATGAAAGTGATTCTCGTCAGTCTCTGCTTGGGGCTACTTCCATAGGACACAAACCATAGCCATAGAACTTGGAACTACATTATTGTGCCAAGTTTCAAAGAGGTAGCACAAACCGTGTTTGATTTAGAGTTCCAACTACATGTATCCATATAGGAGAAATCAGAGTGAAACCTAAACATGAAAACGGTTACTACAAAGGAATGGTTTAACCTAGAAGAACGAAATTTGGTGAGCCTAGTGGGATTGGTGTACTGATCATTAAAGGGAAGTATCATCAAATTGGGTGAAAAAAAAGTTTGCTGAGATTTCAGGAAACTCGTAGTATTTTGGAAGCTTGGCAACCCCTTTCAATGAAAGAGATTCTCGTCAGTCTCTGCTTGGCGCTACTTCCATAGGACACAAACCATAGCCATAGAACTTGGAACTACATTATGGTGCCAAGTTTCAAAGAGCTAGCACAAACCACGTTTGATTTAGAGTTCCAACTACATGTATCCATATAGGAGAAAACAGAGTGAAACCTAAACATGTAAACGGTTACTGCAAAGGAACGGTTTAACCTAGAAGAACGAAATTTGGTTAGCCTAGTGGGATTGGTGTACTGATCATTAAAGGGAAGTATCATCAAGATTGGGTGTAAAAATGTTTGCTGAGATTTCAGGAAACTCGTAGATTTTTGGAAGCTTGGCAACCCCTTTCAATGAAAGTGATTCTCGTCAGTCTCTGCTTGGGGCTACTTCCATAGGACACAAACCATAGCCATAGAACTTGGAACTACATTATTGTGCCATGTTTAAAGAGCTAGCACAAACCGTGTTTGATTTAGAGTTCCAACTACATGTATCCATATAGGAGAAAACAGAGTGAAACCTAAACATGGAAACGGTTACTGCAAAGGAACGGTTTAACCTAGAAGAACGAAATTTGGTGAGCCAAGTGGGATTGGTGTACTGATCATTACCTGCAAGTATCATCAAGATTGGGTGAAAAAATAATTGCTGAGATTTCAGGAAACTCGTAGTTTTTTGGAAGCTTGGCAACCCCTTTCAATGAAAGTGATTCTCGTCAGTCTCTGCTTGGGGCTACTTCCATAGGACACAAACCATAGCCATAGAACTTGGAACTACATTATTGTGCCAAGTTTCAAAGAGCTAGCACAAACCGTGTTTGATTTAGAGTTCCAACTACATGTATCCATATAGGATAAAAGAGAGTGAAACCTAAACATGAAAATGGTTACTGCAAAGGAACGGTTTAACCTAGAAGAACGAAATTTGGTCAGCCAAGTGGGACTGGTGTCCTGATCCTTACCTGCAAGTATCATTAAGATTGGGTGAAAAAATGTTTGCTGAGATTTCAGGAAACTCGTAGTTTTAGGGAAGATTGGCAACCCCTTTCAAAGAAAGTGATTCTCGTCAGTCTCTGCTTGGGGCTACTTCCATAGGACACAATCCATAATCATAGAACTTGGAACTACATTATTGTGCCAAGTTTCAAAGAGCTAGCACAAACCGTGTTTGATTTAGAGTTCCAACTACATGTATCCATATAGGAGAAAACAGAGTGAAACCTAAACATGAAAACGGTTACTGCAAAGGAACGGTTTAACCTAGAAGAACGAAATTTGGTGAGCCAAGTGGGACTGGTGTACTGATCATTACCTGCAAGTATCATCAAGATTGGGTGAAAAAATGTTTGCTGAGATATCAGGAAACACTTAGTTTTTTGGAAGCTTGGCAACCCCTTTCAATGAAAGTGATTCTGGTCAGTCTCTGCTTGGGGCTACTTCCATAGGACACAAACCATAGCCATAGAACTTGGAACTACATTATTGTGCCAAGTTTCAAAGAGGTAGCACAAACCGTGTTTGATTTAGAGTTCCAACTACATGTATCCATATAGGAGAAATCAGAGTGAAACCTAAACATGAAAACGGTTACTACAAAGGAATGGTTTAACCTAGAAGAACGAAATTTGGTGAGCCTAGTGGGATTGGTGTACTGATCATTAAAGGGAAGTATCATCAAATTGGGTGAAAAAAATGTTTGCTGAGATTTCAGGAAACTCGTAGTATTTTGGAAGCTTGGCAACCCCTTTCAATGAATGTGATTCTCGTCAGTCTCTGCTTGGCGCTACTTCCATAGGACACAAACCATAGCCATAGAACTTGGAACTACATTATGGTGCCAAGTTTCAAAGAGCTAGCACAAACCACGTTTGATTTAGAGTTCCAACTACTTGTATCCATATAGGAGAAAACAGAGTGAAACCTAAACATGTAAACGGTTACTGCAAAGGAACGGTTTAACCTAGAAGAACGAAATTTGGTGAGCCTAGTGGGATTGGTGTACTGATCATTAAAGGGAAGTATCATCAAGATTGGGTGAAAAAATGTTTGCTGAGATTTCAGGAAACTCGTAGATTTTTGGAAGCTTGGCAACCCCTTTCAATGAAAGTGATTCTCGTCAGTCTCTGCTTGGAGCTACTTCCATAGGACACAAACCATAGCCATAGAACTTGGAACTACATTATGGTGCCAAGTTTCAAAGAGCTAGCACAAACCACGTTTGATTTACAGTTCCAACTACATGTATCCTTATAAGAGAAAACAGAGTGAAACCTAAACATGTAAACGGTTACTGCAAAGGAACAGTTTAACCTAGAAGAACGAAATTTGGTGAGCCTAGTGGGATTGGTGTACTGATCATTAAATAGAAGTATCATCAAGATTGGGTGAAAAAATGTTTGCTGAGATTTCAGGAAACTCATAGTTTTTTGGAAGCTTGGCAACCCCTTTCAATGAAAGTGATTCTCGTCAGTCTCAGCTTGGGGCTACTTCCATAGGACACAAACCATAGCCATGGAACTTGGAACAACATTATTGTGCCATGTTTAAAGAGCTAGCAAAAACCGTGTTTGATTTAGAGTTCCAACTACATGTATCCATATAGGAGAAAACAGAGTGAAACCTAAACATGGAACCGGTCACTGCAAAGAAACGGTTTAACCTAGAAGAACGAAATTTGGTGAGCCAAGTGGGATTGGTGTACTGATCATTACCTGCAAGTATCATCAAGATAGGGTGAAAAAATGTTTGCTGAGATATCAGGAAACCCTTAGTTTTTTGGAAGCTTGGCAACCCCTTTCAATGAAAGTGATTCTCGTCAGTCTCTGCTTTGGGCCACTTCCATAGGACACAAACCATAGCCATAGAACTTGGAACTACATTCTTGCGGCAACTTTCAAAGAGCTAGCACAAAGCGTGTTTGATTTAGAGTTCCAACTACATGTATCCATAAACGAGAAAACAGAGTGAAACCTAACCATGAAAACGGTTACTGCAAAGGAACGGTTTAACCTAGAAGAACGAAATTTGGTGAGCAAAATGGGATTGGTGTACTGATCATTAAGTGGAAGTATCATCAAGATTGGGTGAAAAAACGTTTGCTGAGATTTCCGGAAACTCGTAGATTTTTGGAAGCTTGGCAACCCCTTTCAATGAAAGTGATTCTCGTCAGTCTCTGCTTGGGGCTACTTCCATAGGACACAATCCATAGCCATAGAACTTGGAACTACATTATTGTGCCAAGTTTCAAAGAGCTAGCACAAACCGTGTTTGATTTACAGTTCCAACTACATGTATCCATATAGGAGAAAAGAGAGTGAAACCTAAACATGAAAATGGTTACTGCAATTAACGGTTTAACCTAGAAGAACCAAATATGGTCAGCCAAGTGGGACTGGTGTCCTGATCCTTACCTGCAAGTATCATCAATATTGGGTGAAAAAATGTTTGCTGAGAATTCATGAAACTCGTAGTTTTTTGGAAGCTTGGCAACCCCTTTCAATGAAAGTGATTCTCGTCAGTCTCTGCTTGGGGCTACTTCCATAGGACACGAACCATAATCATAGAACTTGGGACTACATTATTGTGCCAAGTTTCAAAGAGCTAGCACAAACCGTGTTTGATTTAGAGTTCCAACTACATGTATCCATATAGGAGAAAACAGAGTGAAACCTAAACATGAAAACGGTTACTGCAATGGAATGGTTTAACCTAGAAGAACGAAATTTGGTCAGCCTAGTGGGATTGGTGTACTGATCAATAAATGGAAGTATCATCAAGATTGGGTGAAAAAATGTTTGCTGAGATTTCAGGAAACTCGTAGTTTTTTGGAAGCTTAGAAACCCCTTTCAATGAAAGTGATTCTCGTCAGTCTCTGCTTGGGGCAACTTCCATAGGACACAAACCATAGCCATAGAACTTGGAACTACATTATTGTGCCAAGTTTTAAAGAGCTAGCACAAACCGTGTTTGATTTAGAGTTCCAACTACATGTATCCATATAGGAGAAAACAGAGTGAAACCTAAACATGGAAACGGTTACTGCAAAGGAACGGTTTAACCTAGAAGAACGAAATTTGGTGAGCCAATTGGGATTGGTGTACTGATCATTACCTGCAAGTATCATCAAGATTGGGTGAAAAAATAATTGCTGAGATTTCCGGAAACTCGTAGTTTATTATAAGCTTGGCAACCCCTTTCAATGAAAGTGATTCTTGTCAGTCTCTGCTTGGGGCTACTTCCATAGGACACAAACCATAGCGATACAACTTGGAACTATATTATTGTGCCAAGTTTCTAAGATCTAGCACAAACCATGTTTGATTTAGAGTTCCAAATACATGTATCCATATAGAAGAAAACAGAGTGAAACCTAAATATGAAAATGGTTTCTGCAAAGGAACGGTTTAACCTAGAAGATCGAAATTCGGTGAGCCAAGTGTGACTGGTGTACTGATCATTAAATGGAAGTACCATCAAGATTGGGTGAAAAAATGTTTGCTGAGATTTCAGGAAACTCGTAGTTTTAGGGAAGCTTGGCAACCCCTTTCAATGAAAGTGATTCTCGTCAGTCTCTGCTTGGGGCTACTTCCATAGGACACAAACCATAATCATAGAACTTGGGACTACATTATTGTGCCAAGTTTCAAACAGCTAGCTCAAACCGTGTTTGATTTAGAGTTCCAACTACATGTCCATATAGGAGAAAACAGAGTGAAACCTGAACATGAAAACGGTTACTGCAAAGGAAGGGTTTAACCTAGAAGAACGAAATTTGGTGAGCAAAATGGGATTGGTGTACTGATCATTAAGAGGAAGTATCATCAAGATTGGGTGAAAAATGATTGCTGAGATTTCAGGAAACCTGTAGTTTTTTGGAAGCTTGGCAACCCCTTTCAATGAAAGTGATTCTCGTCAGTCTCTGCTTAGGGCTACATCCATAGGACACAAACCATAGCCATAGAACTTGGAACTACATTATTGTGCCAAGTTTCAAAGAGCTAGCACAAACCGTGTTTGATTTAGAGTTCCAACTGCATGTATCCATAAACGAGAAAACAGAGTGAAACCTAAACATGAAAACGGTTACTGCAAAGGAACGGTTTAACCTAGAAGAACGAAATTTGGTGAGCCAAGTGGGACTGGTGTACTGATCATTACCTGCATATATCATCAAGATTGGGTGAAAAAATGTTTCCTGAGATTTCAGGAAACTCGTAGTTTTTTGGAAGCTTGGCAACCCCTTTCAATGAAAGTGATTCTCGTCAGTATCTGCTTGGGGCTACTTCCATAGGACACAAACCATAGCCATAGAACTTGGAACTACATTATTGTGCCAAGTTTCAAAGAGCTAGCACAAACCCTGTTTGATTTACAGTTCCAACTACATGTATCCATATAGGAGAAAACTGAGTGAAACCTAAACATGAAAATAGTTACTGCAAAGGAACGGTTTAACCTAGAAGAACGAAATTTGGTCAGCCAAGTGGGACTGGTGTCCTGATCCTTACCTGCAAGTATCACCAAGATTGGGTGAAAAAATGTTTGCTGAGATTTCAGGAAAATCTTAGTTTTTTGGAAGCTTGGCAACCCCTTTCAATGAAAGTGATTCTCGTCAGTCTCTGCTTGGGGCTAATTCTATAGGACACAAACCATAATCATAGAACTTGGAACTACATTATTTTGCCAAGTTTCAAAGAGCTAGCACAAACCGTGTTTGATTTAGAGTTCCAACTACATGTATCCATATAGGAGAAATCAGAGTGAAACCTAAACATGAAAACGGTTACTGCAAAGGAACGTTTTAAACTAGAAGAACGAAATTTGGTGAGCCAAGTGGGATTGGTGTACTGATCATTAAATGGAAGTATCATCAAGATTGGGTGAAAAAATGTTTGCTGAGATTTCAGGAAACTCGTAGTTTTTTGGAAGCTTGGCAACCCCTTTCAATGAAAGTGATTCTCGTCAGTCTCTGCTTGGGTCAACTTCCATAGGACACAAACCATAGCCATAGAACTTGGAACTACATTATTGTGCCAAGTTTCAAAGAGCTAGCACAAATCGTGTTTGATTTAGAGTTCCAAATACATGTATCCATATAGGAGAAAACAGAGTGAAACCTAAACATGAAAACGGTTACTGCAAAGGAACGTTTTAAACTAGAAGAACGAAATTTGGTGAGCCAAGTGGGACTGGTGTACTGATCATTACCTGCAAGTATCATCAAGATTGGGTGAAAAAATGTTTGCTGAGATTTCAGGAAACTCGTATTTTTTTGGAAGCTTGGCAACCCCTTTCAATGAAAGTGATTCTGGTCAGTCTCTGCTTGGGGCTACTTCCATAGGACACAAACCATAGCGATAGAACTTGGAACTACATTATTGTGCCAAGTTTCAAAGAGCTAGCACAAACCGTGTTTGATTTAGAGTTCCAACTACATGTATCCATATAGGAGAAAACAGAGTGAAACCTAAACATGAAAACGGTTACTGCAAAGGAACGGTTTAACCTAGAAGAACGAAATTTAGTGATCCAAATGGGATTGGTGTACTGATCATTAAGTGGAAGTATCATCAAGATTGGGTGAAAAAATGATTGCTGAGATTTCAGGAAACTCGTAGTTTTTTGGAAGCTTGGCAACCCCTTTCATTGAAAGTGATTCTCGTTAGTCTCTTCTTGGGGCTACTTCCATAGGACACAAACCATAGCCATAGAACGTGGAACTACATTATTTTGCCAAGTTTCAAAGAGCTAGCACAAACCTTGTTTGATTTACAGTTCCAACTACATGTATCCATATAGGAGAAAACAGAGTGAAACCTAAACATGAAAACGGTTACTGAAAAGGAACGGTTTAACCTAGAAGATCGAAATTCGGTGAGCCAAGTGTGACTGGTGTACTGATCATTAAATGGAAGTATCATCAAGATTGGGTGAAAAAATGTTTGCTGAGATTTCAGGAAACTCGTAGTTTTAGGGAAGCTTGGCAACCCCTTTCAATGAAAGTGATTCTCGTCAGTCTCTGCTTGGGGCTACTTCCATAGGACACGAACCATAATCATAGAACTTGGGACTACATTATTGTGCCAAGTTTCAAAGAGCTAGCACAAACCGTGTTTGGTTTAGAGTTCCAACTACATGTATCCATATAGGAGAAAACAGAGTGAAACCTAAACATGAAAACGGTTACTGCAAAGGAACTGTTTAACCTAGAAGGACAAAATTTGGTGAGCAAAATGGGATTGGTGTACTGATCTTTAAGTGGAAGTATCATCAAGATTGGATGAAAAAATGTTTGCTGAGATTTCAGGAAACTCGTAGTTTTTTGGAAGCTTGGCAACCCCTTTCAATGAAAGTGATTCTCGTCAGTGTCTGCTTGGGGCTATTTCCATAGGACACAAAACCATAGCCATAGAACTTGGAACTACATTATTGTGCCAAGTTTCAAAGAGCTAGCACAATCCGTGTTTGATTTAGAGTTCCAACTACATGTATCCATATAGGAGAAATCAGAGTGAAACCTAAACATGAAAACGGTTACTGCAAAGGAATGGTTTAACCTAGTAGAACGAAATTTGTGATCCTAGTGGGATTGGTGTACTGATCAATAAATGGAAGTATCATCAAGATTGGGTGAAAAAATGTTTGCTGAGATTTCAGGAAACTCGTAGTTTTTTGGAAGCTTAGCAACCCTTTCAATGAAAGTGATTCTCATCAGTCTCTGCTTGGGGCTACTTCCATAGGACACAAACCATAGCCATAGAACTTGGAACTACATTATGGTGCCAAGTTTCAAAGAGCTAGCACAAACCACGTTTGATTAAGAGTTCCAACTACATGTATCCATATAGGAGAAAACAGAGTGAAACCTAAACATGTAAACGGTTACTGCAAAGGAACGGTTTAACCTAGAAGAACGAAATTTGGTGAGCCTAGTGGGATTGGTGTACTGATCATTAAATGGAAGTATCATCAAGATTGGGTGAAAAAATGTTTGCTGAGATTTCAGGAAACTCGTAGTTTTTGGAAGCTTGGCAACCCCTTTCAATGAAAGTGATTCTCGTCAGTCTGTGCTTGGGGCTACTTCCACAGGACACAAACCATAGCCATAGAACTTGGAACTACATTATGGTGCCAAGTTTCAAAGAGCTAGCACAAACCACGTTTGATTTAGAGTTCCACCTACATGTATCCATATAGGAGAAAACAGAGTGAAACCTAAACATGTAAACTGTTACTGCAAAGGAACGGTTTAACCTAGAAGAACGAAATTTGGTGAGCCTAGTGGGATTGGTGTACTGATCATTAAATGGAATTATCATCAAGATTGGGTAAAAAAATGTTTGCTGAGATTTCAGGAAACTCGTAGTTTTTTGGAAGCTTGGCAACCCCTTTCAATGAAAGTGATTCTGATCAGTCTCTGCTTGGTACTACTTCCATACCACACAAACCATAGCGATAGAACTTGGAACTACATTATTGTGCCAAGTTTCAAAGAGCTAGCACAAACCGTGTTTGATTTAGAGTTCCAACTACATGTATCCATATAGGAGAAAACAGAGTGAAACCTAAACATGAAAACGGTTACTGCAAAGGAACGGTTTAACCTAGAAGAACGAAATTTTGGTGAGCAAAATGGGATTGGTGTACTGATCATTAAGTGGAAGTATCATCAAGATTGGGTGAAAAAATGATTGCTGAGATTTCAGGAAACTCGTAGTTTTTTGGAAGCTTGGCAACCCCTTTCAATAAAAGTGATTCTCGTTAATCTCTTCTTGGGGCTACTTCCATAGGACACAAACCATAGCCATAGAACGTGGAACTACATTATTGTGCCAAGTTTCAAAGAGCTAGCACAAACCTTGTTTGATTTACAATTCCAACTACATGTATCCATATAGGAGAAAACAGAGTGAAACCTAAACATGAAAACGGTTACTGCAATGGAACGGTTTAACCTAGAAGAACGAAATTTGGTGAGCCAAGTGGGATTGGTGTACTGATCATTAAATGGAAGTATCATCAAGATTGGGTAAAAAAATGTTTGCTGAGATTTCAGGAAACTCGTAGTTTTTTGGAAGCTTGGCAACCCCTTTCAATGAAAGTGATTCTCGTCAGTCTCTGCTTGGGGCTACTCCCATAGGACACAACCATAGCCATAGAACTTGGAACTACATTATTGTGCCAAGTTTCAAAGAGCTAGCACAAACCGTGTTTGATTTAGAGTTCCAAATACATGTATCCATATAGGAGAAAACAGAGTGAAACCTAAACATGAAAACGGTTACTGCAAAGGAACGTTTTAACCTAGAAGAACGAAATTTGGTGAGCCAAGTGGGACTGGTGTACTGATCATTACCTGCTAGTATCATCAAGATTGGGTGAAAGAATGTTTGCTGAGATTTCAGGAAACTCGTACTTTTTTGGAAGCTTGGCAACCCCTTTCAATGAAAGTGATTCTGGTCAGTCTCTGCTTGAGGCTACTTCCATAGGACACAAACCATAGCCATAGAACTTGGAACTACATTATTGTGCCAAGTTTCAAAGAGCTAGCACAAACCGTGTTTGATTTAGAGTTCCAACTACATGTATCCATATAGGAGAAAACAGAGTGAAACCTAAACATGAAAACGGTTACTGCAAAGGAAACGGTTTAACCTAGAAGAACGAAATTTAGTGATCCAAATGGATTGGTGTACTGATCATTAAGAGGAAGTATCATCAAGATTGGGTGAAAAAATGATTGCTGAGATTTCAGGAAACTCGTAGTTTTTTGGAAGCTTGGCAACCCCTTTCATTGAAAGTGATTCTCGTTAGTCTCTTCTTGGGCTACTTCCATAGGACACAAACCATAGCGATAGAACGTGGAACTACATTATTGTGCCAAGTTTCAAAGAGCTAGCACAAACCTTGTTTGATTTACAGTTCCAACTACATGTATCCATATAGGAGAAAACAGAGTGAAACCTAAACATGAAAACGGTTACTGAAAAGGAACGGTTTAACCTAGAAGATCGAAATTCGGTGAGCCAAGTGTGACTGGTGTACTGATCATTAAATGGAAGTATCATCAAGATTGGGTGAAAAAATGTTTGCTGAGATTTCAGGAAACTCGTAGTTTTAGGGAAGCTTGGCAACCCCTTTCAATGAAAGTGATTCTCGTCAGTCTCTGCTTGGGGCTACTTCCATAGGACACGAACCATAATCATGGAACTTGGGACTACATTTTTGTGCCAAGTTTCAAAGAGCTAGCACAAACCGTGTTTGGTTTAGAGTTCCAACTACATGTATCCATATAGGAGAAAACAGAGTGAAACCTAAACATGAAAACGGTTACTGCAAAGGAACTGTTTAACCTAGAAGGACAAAATTTGGTGAGCAAAATGGGATTGGTGTACTGATCATTAAGTGGAAGTATCATCAAGATTGGGTGAAAAAATGTTTGCTGAGATTTCAGGAAACTCGTAGTTTTTTGGAAGCTTGGCAACCCCTTTCAATGAAAGTGATTCTCGTCAGTGTCTGCTTGGGGCTATTTCCATAGGACACAAACCATAGCCATAGAACTTGGAACTACATTATTGTGCCAAGTTTCAAAGAGCTAGCACAATCCTTGTTTGATTTAGAGTTCCAACTACATGTATCCATATAGGAGAAATCAGAGTGAAACCTAAACATGAAAACGGTTACTGCAAAGGAATGGTTTAACCTAGTAGAACGAAATTTGGTGATCCTAGTGGGATTGGTGTACTGATCATTAAATGGAAGTATCATCAAGATTGGTGAAAAAATGTTTGCTGAGATTTCAGGAAACTCGTAGTTTTTTGGAAGCTTAGCAACCCCTTTCAATGAAAGTGATTCTCATCAGTCTCTGCTTGGGGCTACTTCCATAGGACACAAACCATAGCCATAGAACTTGGAACTACATTATGGTGCCAAGTTTCAAAGAGCTAGCACAAACCACGTTTGATTAAGAGTTCCAACTACATGTATCCATATAGGAGAAAACAGAGTGAAACCTAAACATGTAAACGGTTACTGCAAAGGAACGGTTTAACCTAGAAGAACGAAATTTGGTGAGCCTAGTGGGATTGGTGTACTGATCATTAAATGGAAGTATCATCAAGATTGGGTGAAAAAATGTTTGCTGAGATTTCAGGAAACTCGTAGTTTTTGGAAGCTTGGCAACCCCTTTCAATGAAAGTGATTCTCGTCAGTCTGTGCTTGGGGCTACTTCCACAGGACACAAACCATAGCCATAGAACTTGGAACTACATTATGGTGCCAAGTTTCAAAGAGCTACCACAAACCACGTTTGATTTAGAGTTCCAACTACATGTATCCATATAAGAGAAAACAGAGTGAAACCTAAACATGTAAACGGTTACTGCAAAGGAACAGTTTAACCTAGAAGAACGAAATTTGGTGAGCCAAGTGTGACTGGTGTACTGATCATTAAATGGAAGTATCATCAAGATTGGGTGAAAAAATGTTTGCTGAGATTTCAGGAAACTCGTAGTTTTAGGGAAGCTTGGCAACCCCTTTCAATGAAAGTGATTCTCGTCAGTCTCTGCTTGGGGCTACTTCCATAGGACATGAACCATAATCATGGAACTTGGGACTACATTTTTGTGCCAAGTTTCAAAGAGCTAGCACAAACCGTGTTTGGTTTAGAGTTCCAACTACATGTATCCATATAGGAGAAAACAGAGTGAAACCTAAACATGAAAACGGTTACTGCAAAGGAACTGTTTAACCTAGAAGGACAAAATTTGGTGAGCAAAATGGGATTGGTGTACTGATCATTAAGTGGAAGTATCATCAAGATTGGGTGAAAAAATGTTTGCTGAGATTTCAGGAAACTCGTAGTTTTTTGGAAGCTTGGCAACCCCTTTCAATGAAAGTGATTCTCGTCAGTGTCTGCTTGGGGCTATTTCCATAGGACACAAACCATAGCCATAGAACTTGGAACTACATTATTGTGCCAAGTTTCAAAGAGCTAGCACAATCCTTGTTTGATTTAGAGTTCCAACTACATGTATCCATATAGGAGAAATCAGAGTGAAACCTAAACATGAAAACGGTTACTGCAAAGGAATGGTTTAACCTAGTAGAACGAAATTTTGGTGATCCTAGTGGGATTGGTGTACTGATCAATAAATGGAAGTATCATCAAGATTGGTGAAAAAATGTTTGCTGAGATTTCAGGAAACTCGTAGTTTTTTGGAAGCTTAGCAACCCCTTTCAATGAAAGTGATTCTCATCAGTCTCTGCTTGGGGCTACTTCCATAGGACACAAACCATAGCCATAGAACTTGGAACTACATTATGGTGCCAAGTTTCAAAGAGCTAGCACAAACCACGTTTGATTAAGAGTTCCAACTACATGTATCCATATAGGAGAAAACAGAGTGAAACCTAAACATGTAAACGGTTACTGCAAAGGAACGGTTTAACCTAGAAGAACGAAATTTGGTGAGCCTAGTGGGATTGGTGTACTGATCATTAAAGGGAAGTATCATCAAGATTGGGTGAAAAAATGTTTGCTGAGATTTCAGGAAACTCGTAGATTTTTGGAAGCTTGGCAACCCCTTTCAATGAAAGTGATTCTCGTCAGTCTCTGCTTGGAGCTACTTCCATAGGACACAAACCATAGCCATAGAACTTGGAACTACATTATGGTGCCAAGTTTCAAAGAGCTAGCACAAACCACGTTTGATTTACAGTTCCAACTACATGTATCCTTATAAGAGAAAACAGAGTGAAACCTAAACATGTAAACGGTTACTGCAAAGGAACAGTTTAACCTAGAAGAACGAAATTTGGTGAGCCTAGTGGGATTGGTGTACTGATCATTAAATAGAAGTATCATCAAGATTGGGTGAAAAAATGTTTGCTGAGATTTCAGGAAACTCATAGTTTTTTGGAAGCTTGGCAACCCCTTTCAATGAAAGTGATTCTCGTCAGTCTCAGCTTGGGGCTACTTCCATAGGACACAAACCATAGCCATGGAACTTGGAACAACATTATTGTGCCATGTTTAAAGAGCTAGCAAAAACCGTGTTTGATTTAGAGTTCCAACTACATGTATCCATATAGGAGAAAACAGAGTGAAACCTAAACATGGAACCGGTCACTGCAAAGAAACGGTTTAACCTAGAAGAACGAAATTTGGTGAGCCAAGTGGGATTGGTGTACTGATCATTACCTGCAAGTATCATCAAGATAGGGTGAAAAAATGTTTGCTGAGATATCAGGAAACCCTTAGTTTTTTGGAAGCTTGGCAACCCCTTTCAATGAAAGTGATTCTCGTCAGTCTCTGCTTTGGGCCACTTCCATAGGACACAAACCATAGCCATAGAACTTGGAACTACATTCTTGCGGCAACTTTCAAAGAGCTAGCACAAAGCGTGTTTGATTTAGAGTTCCAACTACATGTATCCATAAACGAGAAAAACAGAGTGAAACTAACCATGAAAACGGTTACTGCAAAGGAACGGTTTAACCTAGAAAGAACGAAATTTGGTGAGCAAAATGGGATTGGTGTACTGATCATTAAGTGGAAGTATCATCAAGATTGGGTGAAAAAACGTTTGCTGAGATTTCCGGAAAACTCGTAGATTTTTGGAAGCTTGGCAACCCCTTTCAATGAAAGTGATTCTCGTCAGTCTCTGCTTGGGGCTACTTCCATAGGACACAATCCATAGCCATAGAACTTGGAACTACATTATTGTGCCAAGTTTCAAAGAGCTAGCACAAACCGTGTTTGATTTACAGTTCCAACTACATGTATCCATATAGGAGAAAAGAGAGTGAAACCTAAACATGAAAATGGTTACTGCAATTAACGGTTTAACCTAGAAGAACCAAATATGGTCAGCCAAGTGGGACTGGTGTCCTGATCCTTACCTGCAAGTATCATCAATATTGGGTGAAAAAATGTTTGCTGAGAATTCATGAAACTCGTAGTTTTTTGGAAGCTTGGCAACCCCTTTCAATGAAAGTGATTCTCGTCAGTCTCTGCTTGGGGCTACTTCCATAGGACACGAACCATAATCATAGAACTTGGGACTACATTATTGTGCCAAGTTTCAAAGAGCTAGCACAAACCGTGTTTGATTTAGAGTTCCAACTACATGTATCCATATAGGAGAAAACAGAGTGAAACCTAAACATGAAAACGGTTACTGCAATGGAATGGTTTAACCTAGAAGAACGAAATTTGGTCAGCCTAGTGGGATTGGTGTACTGATCAATAAATGGAAGTATCATCAAGATTGGGTGAAAAAATGTTTGCTGAGATTTCAGGAAACTCGTAGTTTTTTGGAAGCTTAGAAACCCCTTTCAATGAAAGTGATTCTCGTCAGTCTCTGCTTGGGGCAACTTCCATAGGACACAAACCATAGCCATAGAACTTGGAAACTACATTATTGTGCCAAGTTTTAAAGAGCTAGCACAAACCGTGTTTGATTTAGAGTTCCAACTACATGTATCCATATAGGAGAAAACAGAGTGAAACCTAAACATGGAAACGGTTACTGCAAAGGAACGGTTTAACCTAGAAGAACGAAATTTGGTGAGCCAATTGGGATTGGTGTACTGATCATTACCTGCAAGTATCATCAAGATTGGGTGAAAAAATAATTGCTGAGATTTCCGGAAACTCGTAGTTTATTATAAGCTTGGCAACCCCTTTCAATGAAAGTGATTCTTGTCAGTCTCTGCTTGGGGCTACTTCCATAGGACACAAACCATAGCGATACAACTTGGAACTATATTATTGTGCCAAGTTTCTAAGATCTAGCACAAACCATGTTTGATTTAGAGTTCCAAATACATGTATCCATATAGAAGAAAACAGAGTGAAACCTAAATATGAAAATGGTTTCTGCAAAGGAACGGTTTAACCTAGAAGATCGAAATTCGGTGAGCCAAGTGTGACTGGTGTACTGATCATTAAATGGAAGTACCATCAAGATTGGGTGAAAAAATGTTTGCTGAGATTTCAGGAAACTCGTAGTTTTAGGGAAGCTTGGCAACCCCTTTCAATGAAAGTGATTCTCGTCAGTCTCTGCTTGGGGCTACTTCCATAGGACACAAACCATAATCATAGAACTTGGGACTACATTATTGTGCCAAGTTTCAAACAGCTAGCTCAAACCGTGTTTGATTTAGAGTTCCAACTACATGTCCATATAGGAGAAAACAGAGTGAAACCTGAACATGAAAACGGTTACTGCAAAGGAAGGGTTTAACCTAGAAGAACGAAATTTGGTGAGCAAATGGGATTGGTGTACTGATCATTAAGAGGAAGTATCATCAAGATTGGGTGAAAAAATGATTGCTGAGATTTCAGGAAACCTGTAGTTTTTTGGAAGCTTGGCAACCCCTTTCAATGAAAGTGATTCTCGTCAGTCTCTGCTTAGGGCTACATCCATAGGACACAAACCATAGCCATAGAACTTGGAACTACATTATTGTGCCAAGTTTCAAAGAGCTAGCACAAACCGTGTTTGATTTAGAGTTCCAACTGCATGTATCCATAAACGAGAAAACAGAGTGAAACCTAAACATGAAAACGGTTACTGCAAAGGAACGGTTTAACCTAGAAGAACGAAATTTGGTGAGCCAAGTGGGACTGGTGTACTGATCATTACCTGCATATATTCATCAAGATTGGGTGAAAAAATGTTTCCTGAGATTTCAGGAAACTCGTAGTTTTTTGGAAGCTTGGCAACCCCTTTCAATGAAAGTGATTCTCGTCAGTATCTGCTTGGGGCTACTTCCATAGGACACAAACCATAGCCATAGAACTTGGAACTACATTATTGTGCCAAGTTTCAAAGAGCTAGCACAAACCCTGTTTGATTTACAGTTCCAACTACATGTATCCATATAGGAGAAAACTGAGTGAAACCTAAACATGAAAATAGTTACTGCAAAGGAACGGTTTAACCTAGAAGAACGAAATTTGGTCAGCCAAGTGGGACTGGTGTCCTGATCCTTACCTGCAAGTATCACCAAGATTGGGTGAAAAAATGTTTGCTGAGATTTCAGGAAAATCTTAGTTTTTTGGAAGCTTGGCAACCCCTTTCAATGAAAGTGATTCTCGTCAGTCTCTGCTTGGGGCTAATTCTATAGGACACAAACCATAATCATAGAACTTGGAACTACATTATTTTGCCAAGTTTCAAAGAGCTAGCACAAACCGTGTTTGATTTAGAGTTCCAACTACATGTATCCATATAGGAGAAATCAGAGTGAAACCTAAACATGAAAACGGTTACTGCAAAGGAACGTTTTAAACTAGAAGAACGAAATTTGGTGAGCCAAGTGGGATTGGTGTACTGATCATTAAATGGAAGTATCATCAAGATTGGGTGAAAAAATGTTTGCTGAGATTTCAGGAAACTCGTAGTTTTTTGGAAGCTTGGCAACCCCTTTCAATGAAAGTGATTCTCGTCAGTCTCTGCTTGGGTCAACTTCCATAGGACACAAACCATAGCCATAGAACTTGGAACTACATTATTGTGCCAAGTTTCAAAGAGCTAGCACAAATCGTGTTTGATTTAGAGTTCCAAATACATGTATCCATATAGGAGAAAACAGAGTGAAACCTAAACATGAAAACGGTTACTGCAAAGGAACGTTTTAAACTAGAAGAACGAAATTTGGTGAGCCAAGTGGGACTGGTGTACTGATCATTACCTGCAAGTATCATCAAGATTGGGTGAAAAAATGTTTGCTGAGATTCAGGAAACTCGTATTTTTTTGGAAGCTTGGCAACCCCTTTCAATGAAAGTGATTCTGGTCAGTCTCTGCTTGGGGCTACTTCCATAGGACACAAACCATAGCGATAGAACTTGGAACTACATTATTGTGCCAAGTTTCAAAGAGCTAGCACAAACCGTGTTTGATTTAGAGTTCCAACTACATGTATCCATATAGGAGAAAACAGAGTGAAACCTAAACATGAAAACGGTTACTGCAAAGGAACGGTTTAACCTAGAAGAACGAAATTTAGTGATCCAAATGGGATTGGTGTACTGATCATTAAGTGGAAGTATCATCAAGATTGGGTGAAAAAATGATTGCTGAGATTTCAGGAAACTCGTAGTTTTTTGGAAGCTTGGCAACCCCTTTCATTGAAAGTGATTCTCGTTAGTCTCTTCTTGGGGCTACTTCCATAGGACACAAACCATAGCCATAGAACGTGGAACTACATATTTTGCCAAGTTTCAAAGAGCTAGCACAAACCTTGTTTGATTTACAATTCCAACTACATGTATCCATATAGGAGAAAACAGAGTGAAACCTAAACATGAAAACGGTTACTGAAAAGGAACGGTTTAACCTAGAAGATCGAAATTCGGTGAGCCAAGTGTGACTGGTGTACTGATCATTAAATGGAAGTATCATCAAGATTGGGTGAAAAAATGTTTGCTGAGATTTCAGGAAACTCGTAGTTTTAGGGAAGCTTGGCAACCCCTTTCAATGAAAGTGATTCTCGTCAGTCTCTGCTTGGGGCTACTTCCATAGGACACGAACCATAATCATAGAACTTGGGACTACATTATTGTGCCAAGTTTCAAAGAGCTAGCACAAACCGTGTTTGGTTTAGAGTTCCAACTACATGTATCCATATAGGAGAAAACAGAGTGAAACCTAAACATGAAAACGGTTACTGCAAAGGAACTGTTTAACCTAGAAGGACAAAATTTGGTGAGCAAAATGGGATTGGTGTACTGATCTTTAAGTGGAAGTATCATCAAGATTGGATGAAAAAATGTTTGCTGAGATTTCAGGAAACTCGTAGTTTTTTGGAAGCTTGGCAACCCCTTTCAATGAAAGTGATTCTCGTCAGTGTCTGCTTGGGGCTATTTCCATAGGACACAAACCATAGCCATAGAACTTGGAACTACATTATTGTGCCAAGTTTCAAAGAGCTAGCACAATCCGTGTTTGATTTAGAGTTCCAACTACATGTATCCATATAGGAGAAATCAGAGTGAAACCTAAACATGAAAACGGTTACTGCAAAGGAATGGTTTAACCTAGTAGAACGAAATTTGTGATCCTAGTGGGATTGGTGTACTGATCAATAAATGGAAGTATCATCAAGATTGGGTGAAAAAATGTTTGCTGAGATTTCAGGAAACTCGTAGTTTTTTGGAAGCTTAGCAACCCCTTTCAATGAAAGTGATTCTCATCAGTCTCTGCTTGGGGCTACTTCCATAGGACACAAACCATAGCCATAGAACTTGGAACTACATTATGGTGCCAAGTTTCAAAGAGCTAGCACAAACCACGTTTGATTAAGAGTTCCAACTACATGTATCCATATAGGAGAAAACAGAGTGAAACCTAAACATGTAAACGGTTACTGCAAAGGAACGGTTTAACCTAGAAGAACGAAATTTGGTGAGCCTAGTGGGATTGGTGTACTGATCATTAAATGGAAGTATCATCAAGATTGGGTGAAAAAATGTTTGCTGAGATTTCAGGAAACTCGTAGTTTTTGGAAGCTTGGCAACCCCTTTCAATGAAAGTGATTCTCGTCAGTCTGTGCTTGGGGCTACTTCCACAGGACACAAACCATAGCCATAGAACTTGGAACTACATTATGGTGCCAAGTTTCAAAGAGCTAGCACAAACCACGTTTGATTTAGAGTTCCACCTACATGTATCCATATAGGAGAAAACAGAGTGAAACCTAAACATGTAAACTGTTACTGCAAAGGAACGGTTTAACCTAGAAGAACGAAATTTGGTGAGCCTAGTGGGATTGGTGTACTGATCATTAAATGGAATTATCATCAAGATTGGGTAAAAAAATGTTTGCTGAGATTTCAGGAAACTCGTAGTTTTTTGGAAGCTTGGCAACCCCTTTCAATGAAAGTGATTCTGATCAGTCTCTGCTTGGTACTACTTCCATACCACACAAACCATAGCGATAGAACTTGGAACTACATTATTGTGCCAAGTTTCAAAGAGCTAGCACAAACCGTGTTTGATTTAGAGTTCCAACTACATGTATCCATATAGGAGAAAACAGAGTGAAACCTAAACATGAAAACGGTTACTGCAAAGGAACGGTTTAACCTAGAAGAACGAAATTTGGTGAGCAAAATGGGATTGGTGTACTGATCATTAAGTGGAAGTATCATCAAGATTGGGTGAAAAAATGATTGCTGAGATTTCAGGAAACTCGTAGTTTTTTGGAAGCTTGGCAACCCCTTTCAATAAAAGTGATTCTCGTTAATCTCTTCTTGGGGCTACTTCCATAGGACACAAACCATAGCCATAGAACGTGGAACTACATTATTGTGCCAAGTTTCAAAGAGCTAGCACAAACCTTGTTTGATTTACAATTCCAACTACATGTATCCATATAGGAGAAAACAGAGTGAAACCTAAACATGAAAACGGTTACTGCAATGGAACGGTTTAACCTAGAAGAACGAAATTTGGTGAGCCAAGTGGGATTGGTGTACTGATCATTAAATGGAAGTATCATCAAGATTGGGTAAAAAAATGTTTGCTGAGATTTCAGGAAACTCGTAGTTTTTTGGAAGCTTGGCAACCCCTTTCAATGAAAGTGATTCTCGTCAGTCTCTGCTTGGGGCTACTCCCATAGGACACAAACCATAGCCATAGAACTTGGAACTACATTATTGTGCCAAGTTTCAAAGAGCTAGCACAAACCGTGTTTGATTTAGAGTTCCAAATACATGTATCCATATAGGAGAAAACAGAGTGAAACCTAAACATGAAAACGGTTACTGCAAAGGAACGTTTTAACCTAGAAGAACGAAATTTGGTGAGCCAAGTGGGACTGGTGTACTGATCATTACCTGCTAGTATCATCAAGATTGGGTGAAAGAATGTTTGCTGAGATTTCAGGAAACTCGTACTTTTTTGGAAGCTTGGCAACCCCTTTCAATGAAAGTGATTCTGGTCAGTCTCTGCTTGAGGCTACTTCCATAGGACACAAACCATAGCCATAGAACTTGGAACTACATTATTGTGCCAAGTTTCAAAAGAGCTAGCACAACCGTGTTTGATTTAGAGTTCCAACTACATGTATCCATATAGGAGAAAACAGAGTGAAACCTAAACATGAAAACGGTTACTGCAAAGGAACGGTTTAACCTAGAAGAACGAAATTTAGTGATCCAAATGGGATTGGTGTACTGATCATTAAGAGGAAGTATCATCAAGATTGGGTGAAAAAATGATTGCTGAGATTTCAGGAAACTCGTAGTTTTTTGGAAGCTTGGCAACCCCTTTCATTGAAAGTGATTCTCGTTAGTCTCTTCTTGGGCTACTTCCATAGGACACAAACCATAGCGATAGAACGTGGAACTACATTATTGTGCCAAGTTTCAAAGAGCTAGCACAAACCTTGTTTGATTTACAGTTCCAACTACATGTATCCATATAGGAGAAAACAGAGTGAAACCTAAACATGAAAACGGTTACTGAAAAGGAACGGTTTAACCTAGAAGATCGAAATTCGGTGAGCCAAGTGTGACTGGTGTACTGATCATTAAATGGAAGTATCATCAAGATTGGGTGAAAAATGTTTGCTGAGATTTCAGGAAACTCGTAGTTTTTGGAAGCTTGGCAACCCTTTCAATGAAAGTGATTCTCGTCAGTCTGTGCTTGGGGCTACTTCCACAGGACACAAACCATAGCCATAGAACTTGGAACTACATTATGGTGCCAAGTTTCAAAGAGCTACCACAAACCACGTTTGATTTAGAGTTCCAACTACATGTATCCATATAAGAGAAAACAGAGTGAAACCTAAACATGTAAACGGTTACTGCAAAGGAACAGTTTAACCTAGAAGAACGAAATTTGGTGAGCCAAGTGTGACTGGTGTACTGATCATTAAATGGAAGTATCATCAAGATTGGGTGAAAAAATGTTTGCTGAGATTTCAGGAAACTCGTAGTTTTAGGGAAGCTTGGCAACCCCTTTCAATGAAAGTGATTCTCGTCAGTCTCTGCTTGGGGCTACTTCCATAGGACATGAACCATAATCATGGAACTTGGGACTACATTTTTGTGCCAAGTTTCAAAGAGCTAGCACAAACCGTGTTTGGTTTAGAGTTCCAACTACATGTATCCATATAGGAGAAAACAGAGTGAAACCTAAACATGAAAACAGGCTT